>NW_010231265.1:26931-47142 GCF_000690775.1 Eurypyga helias | reverse complement strand
GCAGATTGCCTGCGGACCAAAGTCAGTCTCACATCTGCCACCTCCCTAACAGGTAACATTCCCCTCCCTAAAGGAAGGACCCATCCCCAGCACATCTTTGAGGTGTGCTGGCTTCCCCCACCGCTTGTTGTTTAGTGCTACAGCCTGCACCAAGGGTCATCAGCCAGCTTCATTTCCATCAGCTTTGTCCCGGGGGAGGCCACGTGGGGGAAGAGTCTCAGGAGCTTCAGTGAGAATTCACTTTCCCTAAAACAGCTTCTCTCCTTTGCAGATGAATGGGCCAAATTCTTCTCTCGCTAGGTAAAGTCTATAGCAACCTCTTTGCAGTCACTTGAGTCTGGCTGGGTTTTAGAGTGATGTAGCTGGGAGCAGGGAGGCTTTGCCTGACAGATAAACAAAGTTTGGCAGAGCCATCCCAGATTCTGCAGCGGATTCTGCGACGCACAGGTGAGAAAAACACACAGGCGAGAAAAACACACAGGCAAAGTTGAACCAAAAAGGGAAATGTATCAAACAAGACAAAGCAAGAGCTAAAATAACCAAAACACCCATCCAAGGGTTAGGCAGTAGGCAACAGTCCCATCCCTGCTTTATGATCTCTAATCCAAAATGAGTTAATTCCTGTTCTCCCTTTTCCCAAGCTCATTCAAGAAAATCTGGCACAAGGGATGATATTTAGCATCGTGCACAGACACAGCACTGAGCAAGAAGCCAAGGCCCTCGCTCTGACCAGCTTAAATGTTAAGCGAATGCACAATACCTGCCTTAATCACCCTCATTTTTGCTTTGTTCCTGCCTTCCTCTCTTTTTTTTCCACGGATTCTGAAAACCACGGAAACAGCTTAGGTTTTTAAGCTGTTGAGATCGCTCCCAATCCTTCTTACCCTCATGCTCTCTTTCTTTCCTGCTGGACCCAAATCCATCCCTGCCTTGTTAACTGCAGGCTATCCAAAGCAACTTTCCTGAGCTTTGTGGTGTCCTGGATCGTGACCAGGGCTCCAAAGCGCTACGGGAATCTCAACTGGAACACATTTCCGCAATCATAACTTTGGTGGCAGAAAACACCTATCATGAAGCTCTCCTTTCTCACTCTTCACGGTGCAGAATTACACCTAAACGGTGGTCTTCTCTACTTGGGGTTAAACTCTAAGTGGTGAAGAAAGACAAATTCCCTTTGAACCATCTTCCCTTTAAGCTGGTGGAACGGTGTCCATGATCTTCAGCAGCCGACGTGGTCACCGAGACGGCAGGAAGCAGCTGTGGTGCCCTCCCCATCAGTAAGAGCCAAGCGCGTGGCTCGACTTTGGCTCCTGAAACGATCATTAGTAATGATGCATCAGAAAGTTTTTGATGAGTGAATGATAAAAGTAAACAGGACACAGTAATAATCAGCCTTTATTTATAGCTAGGTAAAACACCACTGTTGTCAATTTTGCAAAGTGACTTTGAAGGAACTTTTTAAAGGGGATATTGAGAGCATTTGCCCCCTCCCACTTGCAAACAACCGTAACCATTATTGATAGCATTTCTAAAATGGCAGGTACAGAGAAACAGAGACGGTTATTTTATGTCAAAATTGGTTTATGGTGCCATATTTTTTCCTTGTTTAAGGCAGCACCACTCATTTACAACATTAAACAATGTGATTTATGTACTTTAGCAGAGCTTACTACATTTAAATGTTTTAGGCATTTCATTTTTACAACATACCTTGTTCCAATATAATCAATGTGCTTTTTTCTTGGGCTGTGATAGGAATGCAGTTTGTGTTTTATAGCAAAATCAATATAAGAATTAATGGGTGACGAACAAAAGTAAATTGTAAAAAGCACAGAGGGGTTGTGAGATCTCTTTTGCTGTATCGATTCCATTAGCATTAGGTTGCCCAGTTGTACACAGCTTCACATTTGATAAGCGAGCAGCAGACTTCATATTCCGCTGAAGACAAAATGGGTGAAGTTCGGCACTGAAAGAACTGTGCCAAAGTCATCGAGGTTAAAGCAAGAATGGAGACGAGCCAAGGTGGATGCAGAAACACAATATACTTCAGAAGCAGCAGCCATAAACATCAGATGGTCACGAACGGTGCCACTCTGACTTTTATTAAAGGCTGTGATACTTGAGAAATGACATTCTCGCCTCTTTCATAGTGCTGGGTAATATGTTTTCTAATTAATTCCAAAAAAATGATGAGAACACTACTCCCAAGTTTTCCTGCTAATAGATGAAAAGTAACGTTTTTTTTAAAAAATGTAGGTAACCCAGTTTTCTTGTTAAAGACATAAACAAGGAGGAGCTCTAGCAAGCTACAAGCAATGTGATCTGAAAAACGTTTCTTCTTTCTTTTGACATTTTCTTTCCTGAAATTTACTCTTACTCTTGACAAGGATACACATTCCTGGGCCTAGAAAGACCCCCCTCAAAATATTTCTAGAGTCTATTTCCCCATTGGAGACCCCTGAGAAAGGTAACATGATGCTTTCCTGTGCATCAGGAGACAGGAAAAGCCACGACACCTTTTAGCTACCACCGAGACACCTCTTGCCCGGTGCGGGGTCCCAGGCTGCGAGCAGCACCCCACGCACGCAGCACCCACGGCACGGTGACGCTGAGTCAGGATGGGTTCCCAGCTCCCGCGCTCCTCTCGGGTCCCCTTCTGCCTTGGCATCGCTGTTCCTTGCCAGAAGCCTCGTCCACAGCTTCCGCATCTGTGAAACACAAGCTGCTCCCTGCAGTACTCAGGCACTCAGATATATGGGAAACTAACAGATTTGGCTCAAACATGTTTGCAGACACATTTCCAAGTGTCCAGTTAACTCTAATTACTACTTAGCACACTGATTCATATTTCTGTTTCACAGCCTGTATCAACAAATTGCATTGGTGACCTTCCACACTTAGAAGCATCTATGATCATTCTTATTCTGAATAACAGATTAGATGCATCTGTTCATGTTGCTACATTACTTTTCAAAGCTATGACCAAATAAAGCAATTACTGTTCAAATCAGGCTCTAGATATCTTCCACAGCCAACAGTAAAGCATTCTGGGGTGCTGCAGCATCTGTTACTACTCTCATCTTCTCCCTTTCCTTTGGGAACATCCTTTTCATTTCCATAACCACCAACAGGTTTTAACAGATCCCAGCAAACAGGTCCCAGAAGGGTTGTCATGACATACTTTTTTTTTTTTTTTGGTGTGAGAATATTACCCTCCAAATGTTCAAAATCATCTTTACATGGCACCTTTTGTTCACTCTTTGCTATTTGACACCTAAAAGTTTATTGCTCTTTGGGATGTACTTGGAGCAAAAGAATTTAATTATATTCTATTTCAAAACAAATTGTTGATAGAGGCTTAAAGTGTCAGTAATTAGATAATTTCACAGTGCACATTCCATTATCACTGTCGTACTTAATGACTGTTTATTTGAAGAGTCCTTCCAGCATTGCAGCTACCCCAGTACTAAATATAATAATAGATGGTGTGATTGGTAAGGTTCACCCATTGCTCTCATATTTAAAGTAACGAGCCCTAGAGAAATTTCTACTCAAATGCGGAGATTTAGATGGCAAGGATTAAAAAGTTGGCCTTAATGAAATTGGTAATAAAACACTCATCGACTTCCCAGGGTTTAAATATAATCAGTTCCTTGCAAGTAAAGATGATTAGTGATATAAACTAAGTACTAAATAAACAACGATTATGAGCTCTAGCCTGACTTAGAGTGCCAAAAGGGCTAATGCAGAAAGACCCTGTTTACTCACTCATGGACCCCTCAACTTGATTAAAAGTGTGTGACCAAATCTGCATAACAGTGCTCAGCAGAGAGCTTACAAACACCCCGGATTCCTGCAAGTCCTGCCCGTTTCCATACACCTGGAGAAGAGGTTGGGGTCCCCCAGCTGTACCCACCGCAGGAAGACGGGGAGTGGGAGAATACGTCTTCCACCACATCTTCCACCAGTTCCAGCGTTGGCAGGGAAAGGGCAAACTTCCATGGGAAGGGTGCTGATACCCCTGCGTGAGCTTCTGCTGGGACACGTCGGTGGGGCCAGGCAAGGGGCCGCATTCCCCCTCCTTGCTCCTGAGCTTCCCACCTACTGCAGTCCTGAAGTGACTGGGGTAATGGATCGTTATGCCATAACCTTCCAGTAGGTCATTTCTGGAGCAAAGCACAAAAAATTCTGCAGTACTTCCTAACTTAACAGAGGTAGGCTTTCTAAAATTTTTGATTTTCTGCTTTTTTATATAATGGAGCAAGATATGCAGACAATATAATGAATTTTTTATGATTCTATTAAAATACTGCATAATTATCCACCTATATCTTTTCATAACTGATTTTGATTCCTTTTTAAGTTGTTGACAGTTTTAGAGACAGGGTACTGCTTACACCACGCACCACCAAGCACAGCGATTGCCAATCCCTGTTTAACAGTGAGGTGCCTTTAACAAGCACCAGGAAGCACAGACAAGGAAACCACCTTCCACGTTTTCAGCCATAGCTCTTCAAAACGCATTAGGAGACATTTTTGCTCAACATGCCAAAGGTTATCCTTTTTATTTTTGCCCAACATGCCAAAGATAACCCTTTTTATTTTAAATTAGGAATTAATTTGAGCAAAAGAACAGATTTTCTTATATTTCTGGTCAGTGGAATATATAATGCCAAACTGTAGTGACAGGGGGGATAGAGACTCAAGTGCTTAATGCAGAGGCAAGCGTTCTGCAGCTTTAGCACCATAACTTGGTCAGAAATGCCCTTGCATTTTCAGTGGCATTTGACTTTGTTTTGGCTCTGCTGCATGGTGAGGAGCACGTGCTGCAGCCAGTCCATCGTAGACACCAGCTAACAACCCCCACGTCAGCAACAAAAAATGCATAATAACCAACTTCTCCCTGGTTTTACCTGAGAAATGTCTTTGCTTCACCACTGATTGGTGCAGCCCTTTCAGAGATTTAATGTCTCTGAACCTTCATTTCGTGATCAAATTCATGTGAGTCTGGTCAAGGGATTCAAAAGTGGCTGGGTGGGAGGTGATAAAGGAAGGCAGAAAGCACACTCTCAGAGCCCTTGTTTCTTTAAAAAATTAGGGCTTCAAGGAAAACAAGGATTAAAATATAAAATACATAAAGGAATGTTACAATAGCAGCTATCTGAATATGCAGGATGTCATCCCCAGCCTCCTTTTCCCTTAAGTAAAGAAACCGTCAGATAATGGCCCAATAAATCAGTCAGCGTTATCAGCGGCGGCTGCTGCCCATGCCTGTGAAGTGCAGCGTAAGCTCTGCTCCAAGACTTATGAAGCACTCCAAAATTCAGATTGTTCTCCACCAGCCATGCTGAGATCTGGATATCATATTTCACTTTTTAATTAAAATGTATTTTTCACTCCTGATCTACAGAAGGAAAAACAACATAAAAGTAATTGAGACTTCACGTTTCACATGTCAAACCATGATAGCTTTTCTTATTCACTGGCATGCCAAATAAGTACTTATAACAAGATTCACCATCAAAAGCAAGCACCCTCCTTTCCAAAGATGACGGAATCAGGCTTAGATAAAATAGGAACCAGCTCATGCTCAAAATGAATCCCAGTGTCAGGCTGCTGCACCTTTGCAAAGTCCTTCATCTCTCTAAAACCTGCCATTACGGTCTATGGTGAAATGCACCAGCCTCTCCAGGCATTTCACAAAAATTATCTACTAAAGCAGACAGTATTCAGAAATTAATGCCTTTCGTCCCCACGAGCAGGGCTGAGTCATATATTGCAGGCTGTAATTTCAAGGTCTCATTCATCCCTCCCCGATATCAAGTATTTTGTTGTAGCCTCTTTGTGGAGAGCTTTTATTTCCACGGGCTTCTCTGCCACCAATACACCATTAAAAGGAAAAGCATGAAAAGCAAAAAAAAAGAGAGAGAGAAGAAAATAAAGTATTTCCTGCACTTGGAAGGCACCGAGGGTCAGAGGGGATGGATGTGAACCCCGAGCGCTGGGGAGCTGCGAGTGCCCGGTGGTGGAGGGACTGCTCCTGCCGTGCGGGAGGGCTGTGGTCCTCAGCGGGATGGACTTCACAGGGGCCTGGCCAGAAAACAAGGTTTACATTTCCCTTTCATACACACACATAAACAACATTAAAAATGAATCTTCAACGTGTGTTTTCATTCTTATTGGGAATTTTTAACAACTCCTCGAGTTCTGGGCGGGTGGGAACCTGCCAACCCTGGGATGATCTCTTTAAAACCAGTGGAAAACATACTGTAATTTAAAATGTACCTGCCCCCGCCATGAAGCCTCTTCAACTGCCAAGGAAATTCAGCAATATGTGCTATGTAAACTTAGAAAACATGGGACTGACTGGTACAGAAATAACAATTAGTGTAGTAAGACTTGGAAAAGCCCTGAGATCCCTGGTGAGAAATGCCAAATTTGCCCAATACTTCTGCTTAATGGAGCACTTTCAAGTCTAAACAATTAATTTTCTGGAGATTTTCTGTATCTTCCTGAAGACCAGAGCACAAGCATGAAGTCCCAACACCAACCCCATTTCCTTTCCATGATAGCTTTTCAATTAGTCGAGGCAGAGTATCTACAGAAAATACAGCACTTATGTCAACCTATATACCTTTGCAAAACTTTTCAAAAGCAAATAACTGGTCTCAAGGCTGGAAAAATAGTAAAGGAGTGTATTGCACTGCATCCAAGGCATTAGAAATCTATCCAATTACTGTCATTTAATTTCCTTATTATTTTAATTTGTTAGTTCCACCTCATTTTGCATCCATTTTTTTATTTCTATTTTAAATCTGATTAGTTCAGAGCCGCGATCTGATCACACTTCAGGTCCGTGGATAGCTGGGACATCAGACACAGAAGTGATTAGGAACCCCACGCTTAGCATGCTCTGTCTCATACCTACTGCAGGGTTGTTACAGTAAATGCAAAACCAATGTGGCCTGACACTGAAGAAAGTTAGAAGACTAGGAGACATAAAACGCATGAGTTATTTTTTACATTAGGTAGCAAACTGAGTTCTCCTTTAACCACTTAATTACCTTTGGCTGACAGGAAAAAACATTGCTATGAAAATTAGTATTATCTTTATTATGGATGTGTCCCTGAAGATGCTGATGCACTGACTTATATACCCATGTACAGGGCCTGGAAGCGATGAAATAATTCTACCTTGCGAGCAGATGCAAAGGTTTTGTACTATCGCCAAGGATTTATGACGTAGTTTAACGGTCATTACTTAGCATCATCTGCTCTCTTTATATATTCTCTATGACCATACCCATTTTCCTCTTTCAGCCTTATTATCTTATGTATATGAACAAAGAATATGAAAGGGTGATGGGTAGTGGAAATATAAACCAGCCCTAGTTGGTCACAGGCGAGCTCAGCTCCCCTAAACTCAGGTAGAACAGCCTCAGGAGTATTGGGTATAAGACATGATTTTAGCACAGTGCCCGGGGGAAGGACAACCTGATGCTTAAAACAAAGCAGGACCTGCCTTGCCTTCCCTCTTTGGGTACTTTCAGACACCTACACACTTTTTCCAGCACCTCCATTCTCCACCAAGGAGAGAATTGTCTCCAACCAAGGACAATATTGCTGTTGTTTTGCCAAGACCAAGCTCAGGGCTCCTGCAACTTACTGTTTTTTATGAAGCAGACATTACTGGTGTTGGTGGCTGTCATCCAGGCAAAACATCTGCATTTCCACACACTGGTCCTGGAGCACAGCTAGACATAAACATGGTGCACGTCTCCCATTTCTTGGAGGCTTTGCACTCCAGAGCTGGTGCTGCCAGCCAGGAGTGCGAGGTGAAAAAAAACTCCGGGTTGCTGCTGAGATTGCAGGTCCCTCTGCGCGGAGCTGTGCACAGAAATGGCAGCGTGCAGGACGTCTGCTCCGAACAGGCTGTTGGCTCCGGCACTGAGATAAAGAAATGGTCAGAAGTATCTCCAGTAACATCTGCTGCCTCTGTATGTAGAATAAATCATTAATATTTCAGAGGAGCAGGCTGGGTGTTGCAGTGTTAGCAGTTACCTGCACATACACAAAATCTCCTCTTCCAGCATCCCCTGCATCCAGACACTCTGCAGCTAGTTTTAAACAATTTTTTGCCCTCTCCCCATTTCAAAATGTGTATGATATTGCTGTTGCTTTTAGACATATTAACAGAAACTTGAAATATTCTACATCTCATAACTCAGTTGTTATTTTTTATATTTTTTCAATGCAGCCTTATTACAGTTATCCATAGATATTCAGAAAACATATCAGAAATATCTATTCTGAAAATAGGTGAGTTTTGCAACCTTCTCTGTTTGCAAACAGGTCATATTGACAGGATCAAAAATTACACGAAACTCTCCAGCTTCACTGCAGTGGCAGAGGGGGCCATTCTCCAGCTCTATGGAGTTCCTGGGAGATGCAAATACAACAGGATGACCAGTGAAATGTATGTCTATTTGAGGTCCACTTTATTGCATGCTCCAAAACTTACCTAGTCTATCATTCATAAAGTTCAACAGGTATCATACAGAAAACCATCCAAAGATTTCAATAAGCAAAAATACTGAAACAACCAAATAAGAAGAGTCTTTGCCTTCCTTTGCCCCAGTGATGTAGCTCAAAAGCTACTGACTGGCCACTTGTGCGTTGACATTCGGGAACTTGGGTTGCTTTCAGTTTAACCCACCTAGTTTCCTTCTAAAAATAAGCCCTTAAATTGAGGCCATGTCCTAAGAGAAACTTGCATTAGGCTATAATCATAGCAATGTTAAAGCCTACTTTCGGGAAGGTAGAGTTCCCAGCGCCGGGGGACATATGGCCTAATTTACACGGTACAAAACAACAAAGACTCTGAATTGAGATGTTTAAGGAAAAAAAACAAACAAACAAACAAAACACAACACAAAAACAGCATCGGTGGGGAGAGATGTTCCCTAAACTGACCACAGAGGCCACTAACCCAGACACAAAGGCTTGCACAGGCTGCCAGCAAGCCATCACTATGGCCACGTTAAACCGTGGAGAAGCCATGGGCAGCTGGCCAGGTGGGAAGGATGAGCCATGCAAATCCAACCACAAAGTCAGGATCTGAAATTGCTGACGTTTTTCACCCAAAGCCCATTGTCGTAGGGTTAAAGAATATAAAATGCATTTTCTTTCACAGATTTAAGCATGTAACCATGTGCTACGGCTATAATCCTACCTTAATCCAGAGTCAGCCTGACAGAGATTCAAGCTAGACCTAGAGAGCTATTTAGTCTATGAGAGAAAATATGCATAGATTTAATATAATGGATATAGATTCACTGGGGAAAAAAAAAGAATTAAAATATGTGTTATTAATTTCAGGCTGATTTTCCTTTTTTCTGCTTGCCATTTCACTTGCTGAAAAAATAGGAGTTGCCTGTGTTAGGTCTGTATCCCTAAATGACATTTTCCTACACTGGGAATCTCACATGTGAGGGTGGGCAGAGAGTTACAAGATTTCCTTCCCCAGATGAATTCATTCAATGCAACTTTGCTGAAAGATCACTGGAGCGATGCTAAAACCAGGTTCAGGGTCTGGTCTGCACAGTATTGAGCATTCCCATGTCTGCAGGGAGAGTCCTTTGCAGCACAAAAGGCTTTGAAATTCACCATTTTAGCAAAGGGTCTCTGGAGACCCATGAAGGTGAGGTGAGAGCTTTGTGAAGAAGCAGACACCATCATCTCCTGTCACACTCCTCCAACTCCAGCTCTGTGAACTAAATGCTCATGTGCAGCAGGATCCCAAAGGCAGTATCCCAACTTGTAAAACAAACTGGGCTCACTGGGAATCCAGCTGAACCTTCCCAAGGAAGACAGAGGTGAAGATGTCATCAACAAAAAAAGGAAATTACCAGTGTGCCAGTGCTCTGGGGAAGACAAAGTACCAGAAAGGGGAGAGAGAGGTACTGCAAAGCCCAGGGCAAATGCTTAAAACCCTCAGTACAGCTGGTTGTTGCCCAGATAAAAAATGGGATAGTTCACATTCACATATTTTGCTAAAGGACAATCTTTGCTGAAGAGCCTCCAAATAAGACAGACCACCAGCACTTCACCATGAAGTGCTACTTCAAGCTCCTATTTTGGTGACAGTCTGTGGGTTGAGACTTGTAGCCCTTTTCTAGTCAAATTTAGCCCAAGCTCCTCCAAGCTCTGAGCCAGGCCCTTCCTGCTCTACCTCAACTTACCTTAAAGCCCACCTTGAGTCACAGAGCGTAGCAATAACCCCCTGGTGATGCAACGTCAGCATAAGAGCCGTTATGGGATATGGATGCCCCATCCCTGGAAGTGTCCAAGGCCAGGCTGGATGAGGCTCGGAGCAACCTGGTCTAGAGGAAGGTGTCCCTGCCCATGTTAGGGGGTGGGACTGGGTGGGCTTTAAGGTCCCTTCCCACCCAAATTGTTGTGATTCTATGATACATTACCCTTCCTCTAAAAAACACATGGTGGGGAACAGTACACCTCTTCCTTTTGAAATTAATTTGAATTTTTGAATTTGATGCTGCTGTGGAAAGACAAATGCAACCTCAGTTACCCGTGGTGGTGTTTTCCTATTGCTTGTAGGATCTCTGCAACAATGGACTTTGGTTATCACCAGGTGCCCATGAGCTGGTCATTTCCGTGGATCTGCCCAGCATCCTTCTCTCCAAAATTTGCAGAAACAGTCACGGCTGATGTTCAGCCTGTGACAGCAAATTCTCACACTGTGACCTGGGTCACTGTTGAGCCTATTGTATTAGAACTGAAATAAAAAGGGAAAAAAAAACAGAGATTAATCTGAAATAAAAGCACAACTAAATGGTGTGTGAAAACTAAATTGCCATATCACAGCTTAGTGCCCAGCCCAGATCTGGGTATTATCAGCACTTATGATACAACAAGCCATTGACTCATCAGTGCCATGACAGGTAACTGCTCTGCTGACAAGCATAAATCTATTCCACCACTATTTTGTATTATTAATTAGGAGAGGGGGGGGAGCAGCATTTGTAGCACATACAAGTGGCTCATCTACTGCCTAATATGGAAGGTTTTATTTGGCTTGAAAAATCGTCCATTTAAATTGTGCATCAAGGTCATAACACATGGGTAGTTTCATTCACCGTGGCATTTTGATGGTGGCTGGGCAAGTTGTGAGCTTATATGCCATATCATTATTTCCCACACATCAAATAGAGAGGCAAATAAACTTTTGATTCATAATGGGAATCCAACGGAAGCAAGCTGAAAGCCTGCCCTGCACAGCTCTAATTAAAGGTATTAAGGTACAAGCTTGCAGAGGGATAACAATATAAATCTACTTGGTCTCTACAGAAATATTTATCACTATCCCCCAGTATTGCTTCCTGTGTATGAATTTGATCAATATTCAGTATTGCCTCCACTTTATCCGAACTCTGCGCAATATGCTAAATTAGCTTTTTCTATTACCATATCAAAGGTATGTTTGAAATTGAACATCACTGTAATTTAGCTGAAATTACAGGCAGACCAGGTCTGTCTTGATCAGTTTGCAAAGCCCTCGACATTAATCATATTAAAGACATTGCAGGTGAACAAATCAGCAGTGCAGGCAGAAAACTGGCTGCCTCGGAGAAAGTCCTCACATGCTCCTGGCACTGGAGACTCAGGGATGCCGACCTGCTGCTGCAGGTGGCTGCGGGCCATGCTAGCACCTCGCCCACCATCCTGTCCCCTTCCCCAGCCCCCCAGTGCCCAGCCGTGCTTCACCATCACACGGACACAGAGGGCTGGTCGCTGTTACACCCATACTAGACGCATTGGCCTGAAATGAAAACACCATGATTTCCCCCAGATCACGGCACAATTAATTTTCCAGATATCTTCCAAGAGTGGAAACACGTGGCGCTGTGCAGATGGTTTAAGACATGCAGCGGGACCGGCTACCCCAGACCCCGCATGCCAGTACCCCCAACAACACGTCCGTGGGTGGCTGGAAGAACCGGTGGCCGGAGCTTCCATTCATCTAGCTGAACTTAGGCAGCATCTACCCACAAAGATGGGGCAGATACATCCAATGCCATTCCTGAGCCCAACAGACGTTTGGCTCCTGGTTCTGTTCTTTGCTAAGAAGGGAGCTCTTGTCTTTGCCTGCTCTGGCACGTCCACCCTTTGGTGCCCTCCTTGTTGGCCTCAGACATTTATTGTTCAGAAGGAATTTCTCTTTTTCTTTTGGTGACATCCTTTTGCTCAGGATCTTTTTTTCTGATTTTGACAATCTTTAAATTATGTCCTTAAAATAAACTTCACAATCAGCAATATATAAATTATAATTTCCTTCTCCACATGCTTCAACTATTATCTTAATCAAGCAATCATGTCACTTCACTTATAGCCCCTCATTATCCAAGTCGTGCCCTGTTTGTATTATATCAACCTTATCTGATGGCACACCAAACCATCTGGCAAATCCTCAGACCTAATGTGATCCTGAGTCCTTAAATATCTTCCAGTCCTTTGGTGCTGCAGGAAGTGATTTCTGCATAGAGCAATGCCCATTAGATGATGTCCAGGTGATAACGTGGCTTTTTTCTCACACCCACCACATTATCCCATGTTTTAAACAAGACCTAAAAGAAAGAATCACTCTGCTAAATACTGAGTGACCGAGAGTACTACTTTATCTTTAAAAGGAAACTCTCTAGAATCAACATGTCTTTGCTGGGAACACTTGCACATTTGGTCTGTTGTTGGAGACATTTTTAAAAGCATAATTTCTCCATGGGATGGCCATGTATTTGTCTGGGACATGGTCCTTCAGCTCAGAGTACCCTTAGCTGCAGGGGCAGAAAACCTACCCAGTGCAACGCAGACTCCTGCTCTGGGATCACATCCAACCACTCAGCCAGCAGTAAAGCCAGGGATACTTTTCCACACAACCACTGCCCAGGAAGAACTCTTCTAACATGGAAACATCCCATTTGTATGCTCGGAGCCAGCCCACCTGCTCGTCCAGCACCCGACCTCCCCCTATGCATTATTAACGAGCAGCATCAGTCTCTAGTTTTCAGTCAGCTAATTTGTTCCCACAATCATGATTCCAAATATCACATGAATAATTCAGCAAGTTATTTTAACTGTAGTTAGATAAGCCCGTTAGCCATCATAAATTTAAATAAATTATCCTTTTCTCACACATGGAGGTGCAAAGGCAGAGCACCTTGTCAGGTGAGATACACCTCTCTGCACTGTAGGTAACACGTACGGTACCTGGTGACTCAAAGCCACGTGGAAGTGTGCCCTAAAGAGCCCTTCTCTGCTCTGCAGCAAGGAAAGGGGGAGCCAGCCCTAAGCACCACCCCTACTCCATGCCAGGGGGCATCTGGGTCACCATGAGCCCCTCAGGCATGCGCAGCAGTGGGATTTCAGTGTCACAAGTGAGCTGAATGATGAACATGGACCAAGATGGAGAGGCTCAGCTTGCTACTACCCCTCAGGGGCTATTGGTTTTTGCTCAGACTCCTTATTTCCTTTACAGAAGCCAAACACCACCTTCCCTCACTCACTACATTCCTTTGAAAGAGCAGTTTTACAGCAACTCAAGACTTCAGGTGTGTATCCTCCCTTAGGCTTCTCATTGCAGGATCCCATTCAGTGCTTTGAAATTCTTCCTTCTCCCGCATCTTCGAGAAACAACAAGGTGTGCTGCTGCCAGCGCCCCGGGGCTACAAAAGGACAGGTATGGCCAGGAGGTCTTTTGTCATCGTCACTGCTTGATCACGGGGACTCACCTTGCTCTAGGGAAGAGAATAACTCCACATGCCCCAAATTTCTTCATTCCTATCAGGTTCAGGTTCCCCCAGCAGACACCAACAGAAGAGGATGAGATATTGTAAAAAAAACCCAACACCCAATGCACAAATCATACCCCATGTGAAGCAGCTGTTATAAACAGGGATTTTCATAAAAGTAACCTCAGAGGTAAGTGACACTCGGCAGATGTAAATCGTTTCCGGCTTTCAGCACGCGGCGTGAGGAACACCCTTGTGCTGACACGCAGAGTCGTGTGAGGGGATGTCACGGCAAGCTAGCAACAGATTTTTGCAAAAAAGCCACAAAGCTGTTGTCTCCATCACAGCAGGATGACAGTAAACAACTGTAAATAATATATAGGAAATCTAATTTTAGGAAGCGGAGAAAAGGAATTACAATACCAGCCTTAGTTTAAATTGCTGGTAAGAGGGTTTTTTTCAAGGACTGCAGCTGAATGCGCAGATATTTAACCGATCATTAACAAATAGACTGAGATTTCTAATTAACACCAGGAGAAAACCTTGCAAAGGATATCAAACCCTGGGTTTTCTGGGACTAAGACACTCACTGACTTTTTAGGATCAGGTATGGAGAGGCAGAAGTAGATTATCCCCCATCTGCCTGTGATGGGGCTCTTAGCATCTGGGACCCACTATCGTCTGAAACACAGGTATCAGACTCAGTAAGGGCGGGAGTGGAGTCGCTCAGGCAGTTTTTAATATCTTTGCCTCTGCACGGATGCTACTACCTATGGGTGAAAGATGTGTAGCTCCTTAATATCACAGATCTAAAGAAGCAGTTTTAAATTAAATTGGTACAAGTACGGAAGGAGCTTACTTTAAAATACTGCTTAGGAAGCACAGAGAATAAAAGGTATTTTTCAGTCTAGTTGTCCAATTTCTTTTTCAAAAAAGCAACAAAGGATATGAAATCTCTGTGAAAGGGAGGCAGCCTGTGGGTTGGGATTATTCTGATTTCTGAAGCAAACACAGAATGTCAACTCCCTCATATCTGGGCTACACAGACAGATTCAATAACCTGAGAAATGATGGACTTTCTCCTTCACATTCATTGCTCCATACAATACGTGGCAGATATGCACTCACATCAATCATGGCAGTAATTTTCCTTAGTATGTCTTTTCAGGTGGACAGTATAGGGGTCTGCTTCCTCAGCAAGGGGCTTTGATGGGGCCAACACATTGCCCTGCCTGGAGATCCATGTGCCAAAGCAGGGCACTATGGCCCCGGTGCTGGGTGATCTCAGGCAGCTACAAACGGAAATAAGAGCCAACATCACACTTGACCTAGCTGGAAAACACACATCTCAGCAAAAATAGGAAATGTGGAAGGGGTTGACTCAGTCACAGCCATCCTATGGAGAGAGGGGCACACAAACTCTGACAGACGGTTTCTAATCCTTCCTGGTAACTCTCCTTTTCCCATCCCATTACTTTTGTCCTTCTCTAAATGTCTTTTTCCTGACCCTGTTTCTTATCACCTTCCAGCTTCTGCCTTTGCCATTCCCTTCCTGCTCGGGTCTGTCCTTCCCTAAATTCTTCTGGGCTGTCCTGCCCTTTCTCATCTGTAACTTTCTGTCTCTAGATACTTCAGTTCTCTTCATCTGCCCCAGGAGAGCTGAGAAATGGGACATCCTTTTTGACCTCGTCCTCCATTTCAGAGCCCATTTTATCCTTCCTCTGTACCAACCTCTGCTCACACTGTGTTTAATATTGCTGAGCTGACTTGCCTTCACGCCCCTGAGGCACAAGGTCCAAAGCTTTCCTTTCATTCCCGCAGTGTGGAAAGCAGAGGTACGCCAAATGTGCAGGTAGCTCTGTTAGCAAACCCCATAGCACCCCAGGAATGGGGGTGAGAGGTCCGAAACAGGGTACCCATGTCCTTACACAGTAATCAGCAGCTGGGAGCAGGAGTTGAGGTTTTACCCCAACAGAGTCACTGCACAGAGAGAGTCCCTCAGATCCAACATGAGTCGCAGACCCCAGCAGACTGAGCAAGACTCAGTTAATAAATATTAGTGGAACGCAGAGATCCCTGGATGAAAACTGTAGTGGAGGTGTAGACTGCCACGTTTCATTAATTTCTTATTATCTTATAAGGGCTTCAGTGGAGCCTAGAGGACTGCATGAATAGTGCATGAATCTGAAGAGCTTGCTGTCATCCTCACCTTCAACTTGAAAATGTGGCTCGTGGGAAGCCGGACCTGAAGGCTCCCTTGGCTGAGGATGGACAATCTGCCTGGGAGCTGACCCGGTGCATTGGGAGGGGGCCCTAACGCCCTTTTGTTGTTCAGCACAATGTAAATAAATCACGCTTAATTAAGATGAAAACCCTTCCTGAAGGTGGAGGGAGCATGCTGGGGTGATGCAGGAAAGAGATGGGCTGCGCAGGTAGAGCAGGACTGGTCACACACAGGGTAGGAGAGAAAGGATGCTGCTTTCCAGAGGATGCTCCATCAGGCAGCAAAGCAGCTGTTGTCCAGCACCTCCAGTCCCTCCAGCACCCATAAAACATGACTTCTACCTTCTCACTGAGAAAGAGAGGCTCACAGCTACCAGCGGAGAGCACTAAGGGTAGGGGTTTCCTCTTCTAGGAAACTTTTGCCTGCAGATTGGATGGGATCTGGTAGGAAAGACAACACTGCCGCAATCAGTGATGCGTCACTCTGAGCAATTAAGTGAGTCCTGTTATTAATATATGGGGGCTTTCCAACTACTGCTCTAATCAGCTCAAGGTAACTCTCATTTGTTTGTAAGCACTTCACCATGTTATTTTAAAGGAAAATTATACCTCTTTTGTTTAGCTCAGCAGTTTTAAGTTCCTATAGCCGAAACATGGGAACATCTGTCACCAGGAGAGACAATAGCAACTGGGTTCTGAAAACAATTATTTAAATCACCACTGACATTTATTTTATAAGGATAATAGCACTAGTATCAGCTAATTTGCTAAGAAACACAGTGCTACTGCAATGTTTGGAAAGCGTGAGTAGATTTGTGTGTCAGCCATTTAACCTCGATTTCCCACCCCCTCCAGCATAGCTCTGGTACCCAAACCCACACCAACACTCCGTACCTTGTGCATTTTGCAGCTGAAGCCCAGCGACCTGGAGAATGCCTGTCTCCAGCTGACACAAGGAGGAGTGTTGGGCAACGTGTGAAAAACACCCAGATTCTGGCTTGGGCTGTTCTTGGCACTATACAGTTTCTCACCTGTAATATAAAATTGCACTGTGTCAGAGATACCCGGCTACTTATTCCTAAACAGGGCCGGATTCTTACTCCTCTCCGTTCTCAACCGGTGAGCTGAGAAGGCAGGCAAGGCTTTAGAAACCATCATGCAAACTCCAGCTGCTATCCCAGGGATGGAGCTTGTAATTTTTAGGCCTCCCTTACTTTAACCCCTTGATGCAGTTAACCAAACTAGTAAATGCTGTGGCTCTAGAAGAAATCCTACCATGGGAGCAAAACTGTCCGGTATGTCAGGCTGATGAAGGCAAACAGGAGATGAAGGCAAAGCACAGCAGAGGAGGCTCAGAGCCTGGGGTGTTATTGCAGTGGTGGTGGCACTGACACCTTGGTTTGGGGCTCGGAGAGAGAGCTGGACGCAGGGTGCAGCAGGAGGAGGAGGTGGTACCTCGCCATACCTCGGTGTGGTGCGGCAGCAGGGATGCCCACAGATCTGCAGTGCTACCTCCAGCCAGAACCATGTGTGCATCCCACAGCACAAAGCCCTTTCAGATGTTAATGGATCAAGCACCATAGAGCTGGTCTGGGTTAAAAGCCTTTTGATGTTGCCCTCCCTCACTTCCCTGCCTGCTCCTGCTCAGACTCCAGTTTTGGTTTGGCACTAATGCTGCTCTCATATAGCAGGACAAAGCTTTTGCATTTTAATAAATCCAGGGGCTCTCAGACCACCACAATCTGCGAAGTGCAGACGTTGATGAACTTCCCATTAACAACAAGAATGAAACTTCCATTTTCCTCCAAAACCTCAGGTTCTGATGAGCCTAAAGGAAGTTCTAGTGGGTGTCAGTGGTGCAGCGTCAAGAGCACACAGCGGAGCTGCTCCGCTCCCAGCTGGCAGAGATCACCGACACCAAGGAAAAGCACCCCCTGATGGCACCCACCAGCCCGGGTCCAGTGACAGCCAGAGCCCTTCAGCCCACCCCAGCGACTTTCCATCGACTTTGGAAAACGCGGGATGAACTTGGCGCAGTTTGCTTTCCCAGCCAACATTGAAATAACTTTGCAGCAAGCAAACCACAGACACCCCGTGCTCCATTTACCTCCCCCGAAACAGAAAGACTGTGCAAAGCACTTTTCTCCATCCAAACATACCATGGAGATGCGGTAAGCATCTTTGCTTCCTAATTGAAATCATACATCACTTACTTAAGTGATACTAAATCAGACACAAACACCACTGGCAATTCAAGCATTAATAAACAGTTCCCTGCTCCAGAGCCAACAGGGCCTCGCTCCAGCATAAACCTCATGGCTTCCCACAAAGCGAGCTCCAACCCTGCTCCTGCCACCCTGTCCCACATCTCTGCCGCTGTGCACATCGATCCCACAGACACGCCTTTGCTGCAGCCATCATACACATCTTCGTATCAGCGGCTCGGTGCAACGGGAAGGTTTTGTTTTGCAGAAACAACGCCCACGTGGGAGAACAGCCAGCACCCGCCCTGGTACCCCCAACCACAATTTGTCCCCTGTCTCTACCTGGGCCGGCGGTAGGTGCTGGGAGATGGCTGCAGCTGAGCCGTGCCCCCGGGGGGACCAGAGGAACAGGGCAATGGCACATCACTGCTCGCTCTTCCCTGGGGCCAGGGTCTGCAAGACCCCTTCCTATCAGCCCCAGGGCAGAGCTGACCGAGGCCACCCCAATCGATCGTCTCTTAGAGGCAGGGGACAGAGCCGTCCCAGCTCCCTGTCCCACGTGAACCCCAGCCCCACAGGTCACATCACCTCTAAGGCAACTTTGACTTGCGAGAGCCGTCCAAGATATTTTTATCTGGGCCAGTGATCTGACCCACAGCTCTTAGAAGCAACAACTGATTTTATTTCATTGCTTAAAAAAGAGATTTTACAATGGATTTTTAACTCCACTTGTGGCAAAAATGCTCTTTTGTGAGAATCAGAAATAAGCTCTAACTCAGCTTTTAATGTGCTGCTTTCACACATCTGGATCTCTCCTGTAACGATGCTCCCTCACCACTGCTTTCCACAGATCCACGTTCCTACTCTGCACCAAAGCTTCACAGCTTTAAACATGCAGCAAAGATCATCTCAGTCCCGAAAGAGGCTTTTGCATTGCTTTCTCCATTAATTTGGCCTCTTACACCCCAGCAACAAGGAGACCCCTGCGTGCAGTTATGAACATAGCTGAGCTAATATGCAGCAAATAATTAGTTTTCCAAACTTTTCCTCTTCAAAGAGGCCTAATTCTCTGCCCAGCCAGCTCAGACCTCGGCTGATGCTGCTTGAAGACCTGCCAATGGGAAACGGAGGGTTAACATCACCGAGCTCTCTCCTCTACCCCCCATTAAGATCTGCTAATAAAAATGCCTATTTAGTTTACCTGTCCTGTGGGGCTCTCCTCTGCTCAAGCCCCCATGTCAATAATCATGATAGTTATTACGAATAATCTCTGTCAATTAACTAATTTACAAGGTTATTCGAATGGCCTTACAAGCTGAAACATAATTTGCTCATTATTGAGCCCACTGGACTGTCTTGCCCCTGTGCCCAAGGAAAACCTGTTGCCTAACTTCATCTCCTTCAGAAACAAGGTGTTTTTTCCCCCACTTTGATTTTCATTTCCCATTCAGCTATCAGAAGAAACCCATTCATCAAAGCTGTAGTTTTTCCCTCGGAAAACCATCAGCGTTTAAAAGCTTTTGACTGAAATATAACATATTAATGGAAGCCGTGATTGCGCAGCCCTCTGCTGACCTTCCGTAGGCCAAAATTGCTTATTTTGCTAAATTTATTTGCCACCCATTTATCAATCTAAATCTAAGGTGGTTTTAAAGGTCATAAACCAAACAGCCACTGAAATATGATTAAAGAATATGGAAATAAATTACCGACTCATAATGTTATCCCTTCCTGTGACTTCGTGGCAGAAGCTTGGATGAAGTATGGGGACTTGTTTAACATCTTACCTGTTTGGGGATTCATCTACCACCGGAGAGCTGCTCAAGCTCCGTCATGCCCAGTGCGCTGCTTTGTGCCTACGGAAAGCAGGATTATAGGAGGCAAACTCTGGGTCAGAAGCAGACTAAGAAAAGGCTTCAACTTCCCTTAGAGGGAAAAGTCTCTCCTTGGTGACCAGACTGCATTTATGAACAGGGGTT
>NW_010231265.1:0-26900 GCF_000690775.1 Eurypyga helias | reverse complement strand
TCTGGTCACCAAGGAGAGACTTTTCTTGGTGAAACTTCTCGCTGCGCTGAGAAGTTACTTCCCTTTGAATAAGCAGCACAGTCGTTACCACGCACAGTTCCCAGACAGCCTCCAAAATAATTAATGGAGCATTAAACTGCCTTAACACTGCAGGATGAGCACCGAACCTGCGCAGGGTATAGGAAAAGCAAGCAAATCTTTATATTTTGTGTCTGAATGACAGAAGCGAAGGTGAAGCTTCGAGGCACGTAGAGTGAATTTGGCTATGGTAAAATAACTGGGTTTGAAAACAATTCAGTGGCAAACACCAGGGAGGAGGAGTTTGTGCACAGCTGGAACTGGAGAGGAGAAGCATCACCAAGCCGCCCCGCGCGAGCTGCTTGAGGAGCGTCAGAGGCAGCGCCGGGTCTGGGAGCACGCTTGTTTGGGAGCAATCAGAGGTAAACACAACAGCAGTGGCCACACTCTCTTCTCCAGCTGCCTCCCAGCTGCTGTCCACCAGTGCTCCTACCCCCAGCCATGGGAACCGAGGGGCAGCACAGGGATGTGTGCCCAGGTCCTGCCCTGGCACAGGACAGGGCTCCTTCTCACAGAGCCACGCCAAGTCCCCAGGCCCACGCACAGACAAAGCCAAAATCCCCCTCGCCAAGGTGTATTAAAAGTGACTGGCAAACGTTTTCATCTGTAACAACAAGCTGCCTGTTCAGAATTAGGTGTTAATTCCTACATGTCATCGAAACCGTTTTGACTTTATTACTAGAAGCTTCAGTGTAGTCACTGGTGAATTTTAATTCTTGATGAACCCGTAATTGCTTTGCCCAGCAGACTCTGGTAAGGAAACGTCTGTGTCCCTCCAAAAATCAAACACCAGCTCTAGAAACACGGCGCAATTTTTACTCAATATCAATTGATTTCCCAGAGAAAATTTTTCCACGTAACAAAAAAGAACACTTTTTTCTCTTTTTCAGCGAAGCAGTTCTACAAAGGCAGGCCTCCAGATATCTCTGGCAGGAGAATTGCAGGTAGTGCTAGCGAATGACGCAGCCCGAGGTGCAAAATATGCACAGCGCAGTTCCCGGGCTGTGATCACTTCTAGCTGTTGGTTTTGGTGCCTTTTTTTCTTCAGCCTAAATTGATTAATGAATTATTAATAAAAGAGAGACGTGCATAGCAGATAGACACTGGTTTATAAAGACCTCTTCAGAGACAACAGGATGAAGATAAAAATAAGCCAGGCTGTAAAAAGGCAGGATGAAAGCAACCAGCAGCCTCGTGAGTATATTATAAGTAACAATAAACCCAACAGATGAACAAGAAGGCAAGCCACTGGCTGACACGGCCCCTGCAAGGGGGATGCATAGATGGATTGGTGAAAAAAATATATGTAACCAATACACCGCTGCAGCCAGAATTATAACCTTGCACATCGGAGCAGTAGTATTAATAATGTGCATGCGTGCAACCTTTCAGATTGCTCTATCTCTGGATTTACACCATGGCAA
Source organism: Eurypyga helias (assembly GCF_000690775.1). Classification (NCBI taxonomy): domain Eukaryota; kingdom Metazoa; phylum Chordata; class Aves; order Eurypygiformes; family Eurypygidae; genus Eurypyga; species Eurypyga helias. The sequence goes on along the minus strand of NW_010231265.1, from coordinate 25,398 downwards.
AGAATCCAAAGATAAAATCGAGTGTGAAAGAAGTCTTATAGCAATTAAGAAAAACAACAGGCCTCATGACTTGGTTAAAAACATCCAGTTCTTCTCCTCCTTTTCATCTAAGCAAACAATTCTGCAGGGGCCAGCGCCGCTCCTGCCTTCAAAAGCCTGAGCTCTGGGGAAGCTTTCTGCTCACCTGCAGCATCCCTGCCCGAGCATCCCTCTCCTCTGCTGATTCCCTGGTGCTTAGCAAGGAGCTGAGATAACACTTCAGCCTTTCCCATAGTCTAAAGCCCTGAAAAGGATTTTTCTCTGCTGTCTGTCTGTTGTCACTAAATTTGTAGGATTATCATCACTTCAAAGCCTCTACTATTGGAAAATAGGGTTAAAATGTGCTAATGGGTTCAGAAGTTGCAAGAAGAAAGGATACACCCTCACGCAAGCATGTACGCCGGCAGCCTGGCAACACAAGAGTCATTTCTTTAGGAAACCAAGCTAAAAAAATAAATTGGCCCATGTTGTGACCTGTATCACTTATGTCAACTTTTAGCCAGTTTTTAATTCTGCAAATCCAAACTATACAGAGGTTATTCTGGGCTGAAGGAATTGGAAAGGGACCAGATGTCAGGCAATTGGTTGTACTGACACAGATCCAGAAGAATGTTTCCGTGGATCAGACCCAACTCTCGTAAGATATTTCAGCAATTTCTCCAGGTCCAATTAGCAACTGATGTGTAATGCATTGAGAAAGCCTGCAGTTAAAGCCTGTTTTCCTATTAACACTGTTGTTACCTACAGAGTTTGACATGTTGTCAGCTTAAAATGAATTGTAAAAAACTATGTTTTAAATAAGGGTCAAGAGAATGAATGAATAGGCATAAACAGCATTTTATGGCTATCCGTAATAGAGCCTCAGCAATAAAAAATAAGTGACTTAGAAAGAATACACAGCCATTCTGAATTATATGATCACAAAATTATGTCTTGATTGACTCTTTGCCTTAATGCTTGCATTGGCTGGCACAGTTGGATCACAGAATTTCCTTTGAATATATTAACATTTATTAAAAAAAATGATCAATTTTGAAGATATGAAATGCCTTCCTAATTTACTGTGGCACAATTTACAGCTAGGGAGCCAGCTACTTTTACAGACAGGCACCCTGGGAGTTCATTCTGGCAAGTAATTTCTTTCAAGAAAATTATTTGTTTGAGTTTTATAATAATGCTACTGGGGCGTAGCTGGGGGAGATGGTGGATGTTAGGCAGAAAGACCGTAACGGCTGTAAGGACTGCACTGTTTCTCACCTCCATCTCTGCAACTAAAAGAGAAGGAGATTATTCCACTGTGAAAGTTGCATACAAGAAAGAAATCGGAGAGCAATGATTTTAATGGTCTCATTTTTGAGACCATTACACACAAGCAGACAGAAACTAGGGGCTAATCCTGACCTCATACATAAGATGTGGGGAAAACATCCAAAACGAGGATGTTTTCCTTCTGCTCAGCACCTGTAATGCTCCTCAGTTGAACTGAACAAATATGTGGAGCACTTGTGCCTCCGAGTCCTGTCCAACTTCTCCAAAATAAAATAAAAACCCATAAATCCCCACCCTACCAGAGCCCACCAAATCCCCACCCTTCCTCAGCCACCTGAGCCTCCTTCTACCATCAAGAGGATGAAGAGCTGGACTCCCACTCGAGACACTGCTGGATGAACAATGCATCTCACTAACCAGCCCATAATGGTCCAGGAACAATGGTTTCCATCCCCTGTGATACCAATGGACAAGCATCACCACTGTGAGCAGACAGAGACCCAGCTCTCCCCTCCACCACATGCTCTTTGGGCAATAGATTCCCTCCAGCACCAGAACTGGTTTTCAGAAGCTTCACCCAAAGCTCAGCCCAAGCCAGAGGTGTCCAACAGCACTGCCCAACCCGTGCACAGGCAGGTGGCTGGTCTGCAGAGAAACAACCCTCAAATGTGTGTTTGGGGATCAGCTCAATGAATGCTGGCTGTGGGTCACAACCCACAGGGTATGTGTTTCTTGCGGTCCGAGCAAGACTGGAATTACAGGAATTCATAAGGCTCCTGACTAAAGCAGCAGACAGGGTGTTTGTTTGATAATGCACCTTCTTTCAACTGAAATAATAACCACATCAATTAAGCATACATCTTCAGAAAACATAAGTTTCCAAGACAAAAGGTCTTCTACCTCACTGCTGAGATTTTCCAAGCTGCCAGGGATTTGATTGCCAAGATCTCAGCAGGATTTGAAAAAAATCAATTTTTGACATTGCCATCCGGTGCTTACAGCAAAGCTGTTCACCTTGCTGGAGGTCTGGCAGCAAGAGAAAGCACTCAACAGCTCTGCGAAACATCTGGACGGGGAGCTCTGATCACAGCACCCCGCTTCCAGCCCCGAGAGGCACTACCCAGCCCACGCAACACGGGGAGGAACTGGGCAGATATAAAGGAGACTCTCCAAGCCACCACGCTTTCAGTTTAATAACAGTAAGCAACTGGCAGCACATTTGGCTCCCAGTCGTATCTATCCCAGATGTCTCGTTAAACATCTTGTGCAGGTTTGGAGACTCAGCTTTAGTGTATGTTACTACTAATTGCTTTACTCCTCAGCTGCGCAACAACAAACTGCCCTGAAACACAGTTTTACATTAGCGCCAGACAGGGATTAACTAATTAGCCAAAAAATAAGATTTTCTTGAGATAACATTACGTAGATAATTAAAACTAAAAAACTATGTCCAAGAAAGACCACCTTTTCCTTAGCTAAGCTCCAGCTTCTGGTTTGGTTATGCCCCAGTCACACATTTCCTTTCCCTCTGCCTGAGGCATAACAAATCATTAAAACTGGACATGCATCCAATTAAGTAACAGGATATTATTTACTCCTCAGGGGTCAAAAAGAAAACTTACCTACTTCATTATTACCTATTAACGAATGACTAAACTCGAAACACGGCTTCCTAGCAAAGTGCTCACGCAGCGGGATGCGATGCCATTTCCGTACCTGTTGGGCTACCCAAAAAACTCAGTGTGCAAACTGGCTGTAAAGCAAAGGAGGAGAGGGGACAGAGTCCCTTGCCTGGAAGGGCTCCCAGACTTTGCCTAACAAAAAGTCCACAGGTCAATAACTGAGAGAGAGGGGTGAGAAGTAAAAAAAAATAAGAAAAGGAAAAAAAGAGGTAGAAAGTCAGAAATAAGGCAGAGAAAAGCAGCAGGAGAAGTGTTTAAACTGGCTCCGAAGCTGTCATGCTACCAATTTAGCAATTTTTTACAGGTGTAAGAGCATCAGCTCGCCCAGCTGGAATTTTTATGGCACCACTCGATACGGGCAGTGGCAGAGCGAGGTTGCAAAAACGTCTGATAAAAACATAGTTGGTGCCAGCAAGGCAGGGACTTCTATTAGATCCTGGCATCTAACAAAAGCTCTCCTGGAGCAGAGCTATGGATGGGGGCATTACAAACATCAGCAACCACTGCCTGCAGCCGCACGACCTTCCCTTTGAACAAGCCCCGAAGTTAAAGGCACAATCGTTCTTGCTGTTCTAGCAAGCAACCAGCTTGGGCTGCACACTTATTTATGTTCACAGATCATTAAGATCTAGGCAGATCTGTGTAATTGCAAGCAGGAGCAGAATGAAGCGAGGAGATGATGAGGCTGGCTGTGGCCATCTCCTCCACCCTGGTCATGCTGTGATCTGGACAGGTACGTGCCATGGAGGAGGCAGCAGTCCTGTCCTGGGAGAGAGAGGGATGGTTGGTGAGGCATGAAGGCATCCCTCCAAAACTGGGAGTAAAAGGAGCAATTAAAAGCTAAAGAGTTATGCTCTAACCTCATGAGGATTACTCAGAAATGAATGAGACAATGACTGAGTTGGACCACTAACTGCCTGACCTCAACCCAAAATCCATGAGTGACTGTCGTCGGACTCTGAGAGAGTTCAGGATGTATTCTTCATGCATTCACTCACATCGTTGAGCTGTACTGAGTTGGACCACTAACTGCCTGACCTCAACCCGAAATCCATGAGTGACTGTCATCAGACTCTGAGTGAGTTCAGGATGTATTCTTCGTGCATTCACTCACATCATTGAGCTGCGAATCCAATTTCACAGAACCCACTAACTCTTTGGAAGGAACTTACGTGTATTTTCTTTACACCGACATCTGCGCTGATACTTTTGCAACAGCTCACCACTAACTGCCTGACCTCAACCCGAAATCCATGAGTGACTGTCATCAGACTCTGAGTGAGTTCAGGATGTATTCTTCGTGCATTCACTCACATCATTGAGCTGCGAATCCAATTTCACAGAACCCACTAACTCTTTGGAAGGAACTTACGTGTATTTTCTTTACACCGACATCTGCGCTGATACTTTTGCAACAGCTCCCATTTTGTTTCCCAGATTCATGAGATTCAGAAATTGGAGCTCGGGAAACGCGTTAACTCAATTCAAATGGACCAAGAAATGTCTTCCCAGATAATAGATTAATATCCCTTTCTATCATAGAAATTACTGGCACACATCCCTAAGATATCAGCACATATCCACAGACAGGTCTGAGCATCAGGCTTCCTTCAAAGGAATACAATCAAAAACGTCTCCTGGCTCTCATCAAACTCATCCCTCCGCTGTATTTGATAATACTTATTCTTTATGCACAGACAGGAGAAGGGGAAGGAAAGGTATTATTTCATTACTGACACTCATCACAGTTCAGGCACTAAATCCTGCCTAGGAGAACATGCATCAAAATATTCATAACTTGATTGCATGAGAAGAAACAATGATCAGTCTGCAGCGTGGAGAGGCGTTGTCCTGTGACATTCAGGAGAAGACGACCAGAGCATGCCCTTCAAGTTTTATGACTGAGACCAAAATTTGCCAGCATTTCATTATGATCTTATTATCGGTGAAGAGCGTGGCAACAGGCAGAATAGAATTTTAGTATTATTATTATTATTATTTCAGTTATATACCCATAACAAATCAGCTCTATTATGTCCCAGATCTTTCTCTTTGGCTTTCCTAATCTCATTGCCACTACATAACCTCCAGCTGGCTTTAAATCTGACTGCCATGTGCCACTTTCCTATTTAAATCTCCTTGCTTTTTATCAGCTTCATTTTTTAAGTATATAATTTACATTTGGTTCCCAGTGGCTATAATAAAATGCCCATGCGAGTCATTCTCATCGTCTCGCCACAACACGAGGAAATCCCAAATGATGTGATTTCTTCTTCGCTCAGCCTTGAGTTACAGGGGACAGTAATAGCCAACGTATCCTGCTTACATCAGAAGTTTGAGCTCCTGACACTATTTTGTTCTAAACACACTGGGGGCTGCGGGTTATCATGCTTTTGCACCTATTCAGATCACGGATATTGGACATTTTTCCACTAGAAGAAGGCATAGATTTCCAGCCCATCCTCTTGGCTGTTACCTCCCTGGGGTGACTTCTTGCCCCAAAGCATGGCCAAAACGGAATATTGTCCATGCCTGAACATTGGCACCAACATCTCCTAATCCCTGGCCATGCAAGCAAGTAATCCTTCTCCTTCACTTTCTCTCCAAGTCAAACAGGAGCAACGACTCTCCTGGTATAAGTCACTGTTGGCAAATTATATTTATTTTCCAGCAATTATGGGATAAGATAGGTTCACTCAGTAAATCCAATCACTTCCTACCTAAATCTCCACGCTGCAGCTCTCCAGTTGAGAACCATCACTGTGGAGCCAGGAACTGCCACGGCAGTTTCTTGCTGCCCTTCCAAAGAGGCCCAAATCTGAGAAGCAAACGGGACCAAACTGCCCCGTGCTTGACTGACCAGGGCCAGGAGAGGTCAGAAAACACTGGGTCTGCACAACTCTTGGAGGGCTCCTGGCAAAAGTCCCTCAAGGGGGATGCTAAGGGACTCATGGACTCTGCCACCAAGGAGAAGATGATGTAATTTACCCTCTGTCCTCTTTGAGGTGAATCCTCTCGAGTGCAGGAAAAGGTGCCCAACCTAAAGCCCCAAAGACACCAGAACAGGTAAAACTTCCTCAATAGCTGGGTTCCCTCACAGTATATTTTCAGAGCACTATTCCTCACAGACTCCATGAAATCTCTGACACATCTTGAGCACCAAACCCACGATTTCACATGGGAACAGAGTGCTGAGATGTCATTCGTACAGGAGAAGGACATTTGAAGACCTCATTCGTGCACCCTGGCTCCCTGGGTGACCCCTGTCGCTTCACAGAGCTGGCATGAAGCCAACACGCTTACGGTTTCCATCACGCTGCAAGGCTCATGTAGCCCAGATTTAGATTAGTGCGGGCACACACTTGACTCCTGCTCATCAGCGAAGAGAACCAAACCAGTAAAACAGACTGCAGCTGTGAACTGGAACCACCAGACAACACGGCAGCTTCTGCAGGGCAACGTCTTAATTTTTGGAAATCTAACAGTTCGGTGGTTATTTTGTTTTTTCTCCTTTGCCCTGTGAAGCTGTGCAGACATTTACATACACAGCAAATACACACAAGGACTTGCATTTGCAATGAATTCAACCATTTACAACTTCCTTTGAGTGCTTGCTAATATTCAAGTATCTGTCAAACACCTGGGTTTTGTTAAGTTTTCTGGTAGCGTGGCTTTTGAGACTCTATTGCTACATGCTGGGGTGTGATTAAAGTGTTTGGCTTTCCGTGGTAACATTACCCATCTATAATCTCGTTTCTTAGCGAGATCTGAGCCAACTGTACTAGTAACTTCTTTTAATAATAAGTCTTCAAGAATAACTCCGCCCTTTAAATGTGAAATCTGAGGCAACACTCAACTTACAGATACCACGGCTTTCAGCTAATTAAATATTCCGAATGCTCAGCTGTGGGAGAGTTTTTAAAGGAAACAATTAGAATCACAGAGTGGTTTAGGTTGGAAGGGACCTCAAAGCCCCCCCCCAGTCCCACCCCCTGCCATGGGCAGGGACACCTTCCACTAGAGCAGGTTGCTCCAAGCCTCATCCAGCCTGGCCTTGGACACTTCCAGGGATGGGGCATCCACAGCTTCTCTGGGCAACCTGTTCCCGTGCCTCCCCACCCTCTCTGGGAAGAATTTCTTCCTTGTATCTGATCTGCATTTACCCTCTTTCAGAGCAATTCACCTATTTCAGAGTAATTCACCTAATTCTAGGTGCCAGACTCTCTACGGCTGCTCTGCCATCACCAAAAGGTCCAGCACAGCCCCACTGTGACTCTGCAGAGCCCCTGCACAGAAAGGACTTGCCAAACTCCCCCTCCCATCTAACTGGAGGTAAATGGGACTCCACCTTCAATTTCACAAAGCAATTAAGCATGCTGCGTTAATTAGTTACAGCAAGAATGATTTTCTAGACAAGGAATGTGCTATTCCTTGTAAATGATGCTGCCACAGAAGTGTTAATTTCCTTTTAAGAGTAAGCTGCCTGGGTATAAATCAGATGCTGCCACCATCCCAAATCCAAACTGCCATACAAAGATCATAGTCGAAGGCAGGGAGAGCGAAGGGCTGCAATATTTTGCACACACTTCATGGCCTCGGAACACTCGTGAGATGCATCACATAGATGCATCGTGTTGTAGCAGCTTAACCTTTTTGGTTTTTTTATGGTGTGAAAGCATGTTCAGTACATCACAGCTCTGAGCTGGGTTTAGGTCCTTGGACAGCACTGTAATGAAATTATTTGCAGGAAATCATAGAACCGCAGAGGAAAGGCACGTTGCCACTTTGCAAGGGTCAGGGAGGATGAGCTTTTCTGCAGATTCTCACAAGCTCAGCCCCACTGCTGTGACTGCTGATCTGTACAGCAGCAGAGGTATTTGAAAACCCACCTCCAGCAGAGATGATTTGTTATGATAAATCACAACCAAATCAAGCGTTTTGCCAACACCAGTTGGAAGATGTCTACGTTTTTATTGCGTGCACACTCTGCATACCCCATTGCTATTGTTCAGGAATAAATGTATTCATAGCTCATACCAGTTCCCTACCTCAGACTCCCATAGTGTTACAGCCAGAGAAGACACCTGTGTGGACTGGAAAACACATACCTAATTTAGCAGCCTCTCTCCCCTCTGTAATACAGAATAAGTCAGGTGTTATGCCCAATTTTGCTGCAAAGCATCTCATCTGCTCTAGGGCCTCTGGGTCAGCCGTAGCCCAGTGTCTCCCAGGGCTCTGAAATCCTTGAGCTGAGCTTTGAACAACAAGCTCCCCTCAAAGAGAAGCAAGAAAAAGGGGGGGAAAAAAAAAAAAAGGAAAAAGCTGCATTCTTTAAAAAAAAAAAAATCTTTACAACATTTGCAAAACCGAAGCCGTTCACTTGGCAATCGAGCCTTGGGAAAGTTTTAGCTGCTCTGGGCAGAAGGAAGTGTTTACATCTTTTAGTCACAGGATGCAGGTGGTGATATTCTGGAGGAGATTACAAACAGATTGGAGGCATCTTGCGATTTTATCGCTGTGTTATTGCGAGTAGATCGAGGTACACGACAGCACGCCCAAGCCCAGATGGCTGTCATTAGGCACAGACGTCGGAAATAACCCCCTGAAGGCAGCAGCGCTGTCGGGATCAGGCCGTGGTCCCAGTCCTCGGACCACGCCAGGCAGGGTTAAGATCCCGCTGCTTACCGAGGATGCGCAGAGCGCTTGCACAGACGAGGAGAGGCTCGTCTTTCCATTTGGCATCAAATACAATACACGTCGCATCTTGCTGTTAGTGAACACGCACGTCAGCAGCAGGGCTACTGCATGATTTATGGCCACAAATAACGTCTTCCTCTGGAGTTTTCATAATTCTTTTATCTTTATTTGTAAATTGTTAATCTGCTTAAAAAAGGGAAAGACACAAATTCACGTGTAAGCCCTGAAACGTGGTAAAATAACGGTAACTGTATCCGGAGAGGAAGGGACTCAACTTTGTATTTTTTCAACTGTCAGATGCCACACGTTCCTGAAATTCTGAGCTTTGTGGCGGTTACGCTCCGCACGCGGGGTCTGAGCCATGCCCTGCGCTGCAGAAGAGGAGGAGGAGGCTCTGCTGATGGACTGCGATTGAGACAGGGCGTCAGCAGTGATCGCCTGAAGCCCAGTGCTACATTCCCCACAAGCTGGGTCTTTCTGCATCCTTACACCCTCAAAAGTCTCTTTGGGCCTCTAAATTCAGTCAAATAGGGGTTCTCATTTTTCTCACTGACACCTGTGTTCTTCCACATGCAACTATATTATCTGAGTACTTGGAGCAACTACAATTTTGAAAGCTGTTGCACTTTTGGGGTCGAAATTCTGGTAGAAGCAACGTGCTTTTGTGTACCTTCCATAGAGGAAAATATTTGAGGGTTTGGGTTTTTCTCTTTTTTTTTTCTTTTAAAGAGGTTTGCGGGTAGTAGGGGATACATTACATATGTACACATACCATTTTCGAGGTGAAGGCCAATGTCTGGCCAGTGATTCCCACAACAAACTGTAAATGCCCGTATAAAAATCTGTAAACATCCCACTCACCAAATGGAAGAAATTATGACATTCAATTATTCTCAGCTGAAATAAAAAAGACAGTCTTTAGCAGACCAGAAATGAAACAAGCAGATTATACCCCCAGAGATAGGAGACTATGTTTGGGAAAGTTTGAAGTATCGCAAGAGCCAAGGGTTGTCTGAAAACCAACATGTCAGTCAGGCATTTTGACATGAACATGCTGGTTCCATCAACACCTCTGCAGTAAACATTTCAAGATAATTTTGTCCTCAAATAGAAAAACGAGCTACTTTATTGGAATGCCTTCATCGCTGTTGGGTTCCAAGCAGGCTCAGCATGACCAAGCTGGTCGGGCTGTGTAATCCTGGGGCTGGGGGAGAATACGACCGGTCTGAGAAGGGTGATGTCAACCCCAACCGCTCGGTGAGTTCTCACACAAGAGCTACCTGCCCATCTCCTGAACACTGATGGGGCTCCACCTTCACGAGAAGCCTTCCCTAACTTGAAGAGGAACGCAGCCAACCCCTTCCCTGAGCCAACAGGCCGTGAATTAAAGAGGAAGGACTGCTTTCTTGCAGAGCAGTGGCATCCTTTTCCTCCCTTCACAGGCAGCTCCCACCCGCACGCCAACAGGGCATCCCTCCCCTTGGTGGGGGGTCAGCAAAGCTGCAGCCACGAGCCCCAGGGAGAGGGAATGGAACCACATTTTCCCTGGTCTCAAACCAGGGGTCGGAACAGCCTAAAACACCCCTGATTTTCTGTATTTTTATTTTCTCGCAGTGTTCCCTTTGCTCCTCGCCCTCACTGGAGCCTCCTGCAGAAACCACAGACGTTAATCCCAGAAGTGATTCAGAGAGAGGGGGACATAGCTCTGTGAACCCAAACAAGGATGAGGCCACCTGGCAAAAAGCAGCAGAGCCTGTTAAAAGCCCACTTTGTCCTTTCTGCACCTCCAGCACAAGCTGCCAGCGGCATTCCAATAGGAACAAGTTTCAGTGCTGCTTGCAGTGCTCCTTTTAATTTAGGCTCTTTTCCCCCTCCCCCCTCAATATTGTTTGGTTTATTGTACCAAAGCTGGTGGGATTGCTTACAGAGCAAGGTATAATCCAGCTTGAGTAACAGCATCAGAGCCCAGACCATCATCTCTAAAGCCTGAGCCCTCAATTACCCAAGCATCTGTTTGCAATTCAGGGCAGGGAAGGAATTAAACAACACTCAGGGCAACAAGAAACTGGACAGAATGCAGACCCCCTCAACCCTGCTGTGCTCAGGATGCCAAACCCTCCCTGCGGCACTCACTCTTGTCCTGCCTTTTTGCTGCTATTAGTATGAAAATGAATGGCCAGTTTAGGGTTGGCTTTAGTCACTCTGGGACTGAGGTTTCTGAGGACAGGGAATGGGAGACCCCCTTCCACGCTCAGCTCTTACACCCCGAACACAGCATGTGTGCACCTTCTACAGCTTCCAGTGGCCTTTGGTGGCTCAACAGCCACAGGAGGGGCCATACGGAGCGTGTCGAGACCTGAAGAAGAAAGGAGGACACACGGATACTGCAGAAGATGTACAATCCCACAGTGATGCTCCATAGCCTGGGGTCATTTTGGGGACTGACACTGCATTTCCTTTAGCACTAGGGAAGGAAGAAGGACTTAACTGAGACTAAGCAGCTGTTAGCTGGGGGATTTTTACGTCTCTCCCTAAATGGAGAAATGTTTCTTCCGTGTTCTGAGCGTCTCCCACCTCTCCTAAGACACGTTTTGGCCCACCAATGCAGCTCCACAGGCATTAGCAATTCCCATCTGATGGCTGCACACGCGTGTAATTGGAAGGAGAAACGGCTAAGCGAGTAATTGGGCAAGCAAACTATTTACAGATCTAAACTAACCACTTTTCAGACACCAAGTTCAACAAAGAAATGGGTATTAGCAGCATGCATGTAATTAATCTATTAACTAGTGTTTTGGTGACGTGTTTCTAAATCTGTATTTACTCAAGCACATAGCAATCATTTGTATAGTGCTCTGAAAAGGTTAGATGCTGTCAGGTAAAATTCATCATATTATAATCCCATAATTAGCAACATTTTTTCTTTTTAAATATTTCTGTTACCACACAGTAACATTCAGGGAGATTGGTGTCTTTGTTTTCCAATGTTTTCCTCTTGCACAATAATAAGCAATGTATCTTGGGTTGAGGAAACAGGTTTATTTTCCCCAGAGTTAGAGAAGTTCTCTGTGAATTCAAAGCTGGAGGTTATTTTGCTGAACCCCACAGGACTAAAGACTATTTTTATTCTTATAAACATATTATTACAGCTCAGACGGGTACATATATGAGCTCATGGTGTTAGAGACCCATGTTTTTCAGGAGAAAAAAACCCACAGGTCTGGGGATACACTGTAAAACATACTCAAAGGAAAAAAACCTCAACTTCTTGAGGGTTTTTAGGATAATTAGAAAGGGCAGGTAAAAACACCTCAGCACCTCTGTCACCTTGGAGCGGGAAGCGTGGAGGACCCACTGTGGGCCAGCATCCCAGCTCACACTGTCCTTAATCCCGGTGCTTGCCTCGCTGGGCAGAGGGGCTCCCGGAGCCCCCCAGCCTCATGGCACCACCGCATCCGTGCGGATCCAGCACCGCAGCCGGCTGGGCCAGCCGCCCCGGCCCACAACGCCGTACAGCCCTATCCCTCCTCGCTCCCCAAGGAAGTGGCTGAAAGGGAAGGCGTGTGATTCACGGGATCACATCGTCTGTCTCCCCGCGTCCAGTTTGCCTGAATCCCAGACTCACAGACAGCGGGGCTGGAAGGGACCTTCGGAGATCCTCCAGCCCACCCCTCTGCCAAAGCAGGGTCACCCGGAGCAGGTTGGACAGGAGCGCGTCCAGGAGGGTTTTGGCTACCTCCAGAGAAGGATACTCCACAACTTCCTTGGGTGGGCCATTCCATGCTCCAGCACCCTCACAGTAAGGAAGTTTTTCCTCATGTTGAGCTGGAATTTCCTGCGTTCCAGGCTGTGCCGGTTGCCCTTCGTCTTGTCACTGGGCACCACTGAGCAGAGCCCGGCCCCACGCTCGTGACACCCGCACTTTAGCTATGTATAAGCACCGATGAGATCCCCCCTCAGCCTCCTCTTCTCCAGGGAAGGTATCCCAACGCTCATTCCTGAACTCCTTTTGCACGTCTCCAGCTTTTTGCTGGCAGGGATGCTGCGTTGCATGGCGCAGCCACACTCCCCCCTGCTGGCTGCTGCTCCGGGAGTGGGGAGCCACCAGAAAAGCAGGGAAAAAGAAATTGTGCCAACCAAACTGGCGCTTATGTTTTTTTCTGGGTTATTATTTAGGGAAAAGCTGTCCTCAGCAATGACGGTTTCGCGGCACCAGCCAGGTAAGCTTGACTGCCAGTTAAAAAAACCTTCCTCTGCCTCACCACTGAATTCCCTCACCAGCCTGACTTTTGTTTAATGCTTCAGCCGCTCACCCACCAGCGGGGTCACGGGCAGGGAGCCGGCAGTGCCCCCGGGAACGCCATGGAAGACAGCAGGATCCCCTTGTTCTCACAGCCACCACCTGCCCAGCACCAGCACCCATCCCGTTTGTACGGCGATACCCAAAATGTTCACGCCGAAACAAGAAAGGACGTGTAGGGCTTTTTTGGGGTGGGGAGATAAAGAAACCACCCCATCCTTTCTCCTGGATTTCTTTCAAAAATAAACTCCTGCAAATCAGTCCCATGCAGACCAAGGATGATGTGGAAAGACCAAGGTGGTTTCTGAGGTTCCATCCGTGCGTCCACAGCTTCACTGAAGGTGAACTCACCCTTCCCAGCTTCACCTTCCCAAACAGGGCTCAAGGCCCCTGGGACACTCCAACCTGGATGGGCAGGAAAACCCTCGAGTGAGCAGAACCCCTCCAAACCTGTCCCATCGTCATGCGCCTGCTAAGGCAGCAGGCGGAGGGAGAGCTGGGCAAGTGCATCCGACCTCTTGGAATTTCCCAACCTCCAGGCTGAGAAATCAGGCATAGGGCTGGCAATTCCGGACTGCTGTAATGTCATATTCAAGAAGGTTGTACGTTCAGCTGTGACACAGGGCAGAAGAGCCTGTCCCACAGGCTTAAGCCATGAACCGGTGTGGTGTGCGGTATGTGAAGTCCATAGAGCGGCTCCAGGCCTTTCCACTGCTTCCTCGGAGCCAGCGTGGTGCTGGGACTCTCATGCATTCACATCTTCCTACTCCCTGGAAGGACCCGCTTCACCCGGGGAGGGGAGCCCAGGCAGACACATCGGCTGACAGTCGCTCCTGCGGGAAGCTTTCTGGGCAAAGCTAACCCCCATCTGCTCACCCACGGGCACAGGGAGGTACGCAAGGTGCTGCCGCCTCCCGCAGAGCCCCCGAACTGCTCCGTGTGACTGTGCCGCAGCCACCCCCGTAGGAAGTCGCACGGCTTATAACAAGCTAAACACAATAACGAAGAGCCCAAAGCAGGTTGCCTCTTCAAACCGCCCCGATACTGCTAAAATGACGTGTCACACAGCCTTATTGGCATTTTGTGGTCTGATCCAGCCCAAACCCTGCACACTCGGGATCAAGGACTGCTTTTGCGCTCTAGGGAGCAGCTTTTCCAACGGAGAGAATCTTTTCCATAAACGACACTGAAAATGTAACACCACTGCTTGGGACATCACGGCTTAACGTCTGCATGATGCCGTTATGCCCTTTACTTCCACCTTCTTCCCCTCCCCAAACAACACGGAATAGGATTCTCCTTTTCTGAACATCTGGCATTCCAGCTGCTGGGATTCACAGTCAGCATGCATTAGAAATTAAAACTTATTCTCGATTAACTGGTGGGATGTGTCAGCTAACCCTGAAAGGACAATTTTTAGATGCTGAAGGCACTTTGCCCCTTTATAATCAGCTGCTCCTTGCTGGGGCGACCGCAGCTTAAGAACACTTGCCCCGTTATAACTGGAAACTTCACAGAACTATTAAGAATAAGCATGAGTTTACCTCAAATGATACATCCCCAAGCGAGTCACCACGGCTTGTTGTCACGCAAAAACTACGCCGCGTAGATGCTCCTGAAAGCTTTCTTCCTGTCCCCAACACGCAGAGGAGAGCGTACAGTAAACAAACACAGGGACCGAGAGGATTGCCGCCAGTCCTCACAACTCACCGCGGGACACCGAAGAGGACAGGCGCTAACGAAAACACACAACACCGTCCCGCTGCCTCGCAGCGCTACCAGGTAACGAGTGCCAACAAATGCAGGCGTCCCCTAATTATGTAATCTCGGTTTGAAGTGCTTCAGCATCCTTGATACATCTGTGAACCTGAACTTCAGTTCTTAACCCCCCCCAGGCTCCTTAAATAGCTTAATCGCATCCACTCCAACACTGTTTACAGAACAGCACAAAGGGATTGCATCTGGATTCACTTCATCTTTACTCAAACCTCGGCGAGTGCACCGCAATAAGGATAGCGCGACCTTCGCATTTTCATTTTAATAAAGATAGGAAGTTGCCAAGATTAGTGATTTTCAGCGTTAATAACTTAACAAGCCAATAGACCTTGTAATTAAAACTAAGTTTAAGGAGGCTGCTAAATGATTTTGATAATGATTTAAGGACCAATTACAGAAAAGATGTCATTCTTCCCTTTCTAATTAGATACATTGGAAACAGTAAAGCTGAGAAGTTCTGCATTAACCATTTTTTATGGCAGTGGGGACACTCATACACTCTGGAACAGAAAAGTTTGATAGGAAGTGGCATAGGGACTCCTCCTGAAAGGGCACTTGGTTGTAAAAGGAAAGGTGTTCCAATGATGTTATTGGTTCTGCTGCTTTGTGGTGGCTGGGATATAGGGCCTAGACGATTACTGCTCTCTCAGCCTTACACCAGGATTTAGCACTGCCATAAAGCCACTCGGCCTCTAAGAGCACAGAACGCAGCTTCGGTTTGGATCTGGGAGAGGAGAGGGAAGCTGCGTGGCCCAGGGATCATGCAGGCACCATCATTGCAGCGGGGCAGCACCGTCCCTCTCAGTGAAAGACTTCGCTCCAAAAAACTACCACAAAAAAACGCCACCCAAATCAAAGAAACCTCCACCCCTCGGGCAAAAGACCCCCCCCCCCAGCGGGCCAACCCCCCAGCACCAAAAGCCACGCTGAGACCGCAGCGACCACCGCTCACTTGCCTGGACTCGACAGCGTAAAACACTCGTTGGGCTGCACAGGGCAGCTCAGTGACGGCTTTGCGAGAAACCAAATCAACAGTTTGCTGCTGAAGGGGAACGTCCCCATCTCTGTCCTAACCATTCCCTTGAGCCAGCTCTGCCACGGGCCCAGCCGAGCGACAAAACCAGCTCAGTGCCCCAAAACGACCAAAAACCAACCCAGGAGGAAGAAAGATTGAAAGTGGGATTGTTCTGCTGCGTTAGGAGCTGCTTACCTTCCCGAGCAGGGAGCGTGGCGTGGCCAGGGGAAGAGCCTCCTCCCGGGGTGTCAGGGACAGCTGCCGGCTCACACCACCCTCCTCCCCAGCCCTGGCAGCACCACTGCCGTGGGTTTAGGGGGAAAATCGAGGCTCAAGCGAGCACCAGCTGACAGCCGGGTCTCCCATGGCTCACCAGCCCAGCTTTTCACAGACACTAACAGCTCGTGAAGTCGCAACCACTGTGGCTCCTTCCAGGTTTCCTAATTTCCATGGCTTGGAAATTCCCTGCCAGATGTTTCGTCCACCCTGGCCTGCAGCTGGACTGCTTCGCCTTTGGAAACCAAGCAAGGATTCCCCAATCCCGAGTTACAGCTGTAAAAGCACCCTCCCTTCTCCTTCTACTATTAACAGCAGTCTGCGTTAGAGCCACAGAAATACCCCTTTTCCATTTCTATTATTTTTGCAGCGTTTAAATTTATTGAGATATCACACTTTCCATCTCCGCGTTGCAAATTAATTTCCCGTAGCTCAGAGCACCCTGCTCAGAAAAACCTTCCTCCATTCGCCCTGTACACAACCGAGCAGCAGCCAAGGACAGTCGACTTAGCTGAATAATACGCACTGGTGCTAAACGAAAATTAAACTATAAATATTTTAAAATACCTGATTTCCCGGATAGTAAAAGTGAAATGTGTCATTTGTTTAAACTATCCCATTCGTTACTTCTTTCCGCGTTTCATAAAGCCCAACCACTAACGAGAACCTACGTAAATAGAGCTTCAACTTTCATCTCGAGGAGTTTAATCAGAAAGCTCTTCAGGAGTATTTTATTCCTTTTATCAGAATATTGATGGAAGTCATAATTCACCTTAACGTGAGAAAGTTTCCTTTCTTCAGTAAAGAAATTCATCAAGACATTTCTCGTTGGTGAGATGTGACATAAATCTGCTTCCTTTTTCTTCTATTTGATCTCAGCACTTTATGAATTTTTGATTGCCCGCTCCCAATTTTCCACAAGCAAAATTCAATTAAAGAAATTAAAACACAGTAGCTCAACCCTAATTACCTCGTCAGCGAACGGCTTTCACAGCCCAACGGATGACACGCGCCCGCTCCCCCGGCACTGGTGGAGCCCTCTGCCAGCTGGGTCACCGGAAACCTTTCCCTCTTTGTTGGCATTGCTGGGAAACCGCGCATCGAGGACCTACGGTAAGGGCCAAAAGCGATGTCTTGGAGCAGATTGCTACAGCCACTGTCTGCCTCACGCAGGAAGACTGGCCCCAAGTACCTAAAACACATCAGCATCCTAGGAGAGAATCCGCTGGACAATTCCCCAAATGAAACCCGCTGTTTGAAGAACTTCAAGGATTTCAAAGTCATGTGAATTCCCTGTGAATTTAAAAGCATTCGAGTAAGCTGCCCTCAGTACCATCAGTAAAGAGCCTTATTAAAAGCTGTTTGTATAAATATTTACAAGCATTTGTTCTTACTTGTGAGATAAAGAGGATGTGAACAAGAGGTAGAGCAGAGCAAACGGCTCATCCCGAGCGCTCGGAGCGAGGCACAGCTCCACTCCGCTACAGACGCGTGCGCGCCACGGCTTCACGACCCCAAAACCTGACTCAGTTCTGCTCAGACCATCGAGAGCAAAGGGCTCAAGATACAACCTCCTCCCCCAAGGTAACCTCGTGCAAGAGGACCTCAGAGAACACAGCCAAGCGGACACTTCAGGAGAGCACTCGGACATGTCTGCGGAGTAGCCAAAGCGAGTTGCAGTCCATAAGCCTAAATACTGCCGGGCGCGCCCAAGGAATGCTAACCCCACAGGCCAAGTGTTCTCAGAGCGTTTTAAAATGTGGGGACTGCAAAACAAGCTGCAAAGCAGCACTTTTTGTAATGGAGGTGACATCAGGCCTTTTGAGTTTTCCCCAAAAAGCAATCTGGATTTAGCCGTGCGCATTCCTCCACCAGCAAAAGCTGCTGGGTTTTAGAGGGGAGTTGTTGGAAGAACAGCGCCAACGCGGGGAAGGTTGTAGGTCTCTCTCCCTACAGAAAACAATTTGAGGGAGGAAGGGCAAGGAAATGCAAGATTTTCCCACCAAGAAATGAACGGAGTCCCAGAGAGAACACTGTTGCTCAGCCTGGAAGAAGAACACTCAGATTGGTTTGGTTCAGCCAGGCAAACGGTGCTCCAAGAGCTCTGGAAGACATCCAAGATAGAACAAGGTAACCCACCTACAGCTCCAGGAATCAACAAAATATCCCTTCTTTCTACTCATTTAGGTCCATGTTGCTCTTCCATATCCTTCCAGCAGTATCCCAGCCTCCCTGGCAAGCATCGTTGCTGAACACCAACGTCTGCCTCGGTGGCTGCACGCACCCGATGGGCTGGAGAGAAGACGACACCCGAAAGGATGCTTTGCACGTGGGTATCCGTGTCCTCCTGTGCTGACAGGAAACACAAGCGTTCTGCTTGTCACAATCCCCACACTTCACGGAGGTTACTGCAGGAGAAAGCTACTCAGCCTCTTGGGTGTGAAAACATCGTCCGACTCCTCCAATTCCAACATTTGAACATCCTAGAGGAGCTTTGCAAAATAACCTTAAGTAAAAAAACTACTTGTCAAAGTACTTGTGAGCTGTAGGAGTTGGATTTCACGTAAGCCTGGCTATCTCCCTACGCACCCACACTTCACGGAGGTTACTGCAGGAGAAAGCTACTCAGCCTCTTGGGTGTGAAAACATCGTCCGACTCCTCCAATTCCAACATTTGAACATCCTAGAGGAGCTTTGCAAAATAACCTTAAGTAAAAAAACTACTTGTCAAAGTACTTGTGAGCTGTAGGAGTTGGATTTCACGTAAGCCTGGCTATCTCCCTACGCACCACTTACCAGACGTGTAAAACAAAACTCCACACACCCCCTACATGCAGTAAATTCACTCAGGAGGGGAAAAGACAGTTTTCAACTGTCCAAGCCCAGGCACAAGCAATCCCTGTCGTGAGGTGCCGTGTCAAAGCAGTGAAACAGTCGTGATAAAAACCACCAGCTTATTACTGTCATTTATTTTAAAAACCTTATTCAAAATATGAAGTGATACAAGTCCAAATTCGATAAAAATTACTGCAAGAAAAGCGTTTGGGGATATTTTGCCTGTGCTTGACTCCTCATGGTTACCAACAGAAGGGGTTGAGCAGCAGGGTTTCAACTTTTAGCACTCCACTGGTGCGACAGCATCTCCGGACTCCGCGTGCCAACTGCTGCAAAGTTGATTTTTTCAAAATGTTACATACCTACTTGAATACCAAGCCATTAATTAGGGGGTTCCAATCCACCATTATTTACATATTTATCAGTCTGAAAACTAAAATCACAAACAGAATGTACAGCAACCTAAGGTTTTATATTTTACAACTCATGAAAACATAAATAATGACAGTACAAAAGACAAGGTAAAAAAACCCACCCACGACGGTACCAGTAACCGGATTTACACTAACGCGTAAACGTTCGTCAAAAAACAGAGGGTGCTGCCCCAGACTGGCAGTCCCACACACCATTTCTTTCATCTGCCTCTTACCTGGGTCAGAATAACACCAAAATAAATTATTCTTACATTCTCAGGCCTCTCCCATGTATAATACAGCAAACCCCATAACTACTCCCCAACTGTCTCAAAACTCAAGAGACAGCTTCAGCGTACTGGAAGCCCGTCAACTACCTCTATTTTAGTAAGATTATTCAACAAGGCTTGTTTTCCATTCATTAATTACAAAGGTAATGAATTAGTCATTAATGCCATTACAGAAAAAAACTGGAGAGTCAAGAAGCTGCAAAGCTCCAAACAACCTTGAACGTTTTAACGAAATATACGGTACGTAGCTTCTGAAATAAAATGGTTTCTACATAATTATTTTTAAGTTATTTACTGCATGAACACATGGAGAAACAACGAACTTGGCCATGCCAGCTGTTCTGCCCAAAACAGGATCAGGTTGTGCAACAAGAAAACCGAAGGAAAAAAAGAACAAGATGAAAGATTGGCAGCATCGGGATTTAAGCACAGAAAAAAGTAATCACATTCTAAGTTTGCAATACAGTGGGAGTTATGAACCGTGTAAGTGATTAGCAAAGAGATGATTAATTTGATTTAGTGATGCCAAAGTCATTAATTTATTAGACCTAAAATACTTTATGCTTATTTCTTGTATTACCACTATTAAGACTGCTCCAGACAGAAGAGATGATGCTTAATGAATGGAAAGAGCACTAATTATTAAACTCTGCATCTTTATAGTTGATATAAAACCTGACCAAAGTAGTAAACAGGTGGGTCATGCCCTTGATCTGGCATGAGACTTAATCTCAAAAACATCCCGGTCCAAGAGAGTACATCTCATTTCGGTGCAGGCAGCATCTTTTGAATACCTGAATATCGTTACATGACTAGGCAGGCAAAGAGTGAGAAGTTCAGCAAACTCAAATCACAGTGCTTTCAAAACACGTAGTCGTTAGTTATCTTCAGGGAAGGCATTGCTTCATTAACATTTTGATCTAAACGATGATATTCCACTGTTCTAGAGCACAGGCCATCCCTCCATCTTCGGCTCTGGACCAGTAGGAAGATCTGAAAGAAAAAGCAGCCAACTTACATAACGCTCCGGAGAAACAGTTTGGTCACCAGTTAACAGTTGTACCCGCACCGCGGTTCTGCCCCTCCATCCCGGCAATCCCACTCCCACTAGCAAACACGGCACTAGCAGTCAGCCACTTCCACGCCGTCCTTGCCACCAAGGCACCTGCTCCCGCTTGGCAAAAACACGGCATCATAGAACCAAGAATGGTTTGGGATGGAACAGACCTTAAAGACCATCCAGTCCCACCCCCTGCCATGGGCAGGGACACCTTCCACTAGACCAGGTTGCTCCAAGCCTCATCCAGCCTGGCCTTGGACACTCCCAGGGATGGGGCATCCACAGCTTCTCTGGGCAACCTGTCCCAGTGCCTCCCCCCCCTCTCTGGGAAGAATTTCTTCCTGATATCTAATCTAAACCTCCCCACTTTCACTTTAAACCCGTTACCCCTTGTCCTGTCACTACAGGACCTTGTCAAAAGTCCCCCCCAGCTTCCTTGTAGCCCCTTCAGGTACTGGAAGGTGCTATAAGGTCTCCCCGGAGCCTTCTCTTCTCCAGGCTGAACCAGCCCAACTCTCTCAGCCTTTCAACCCATAACACTTTCAGGAAAGATACCTGTGTAGCTTGAGAAGCACTGCAGGTCCAAGCCATTACACTACCCTGACAGCGACACTCGCTGGGCTGTTCATCCTACCTATTCCGGCATGTCACCCTTCTTAAAAGGAACTGTGTTACTGGTGCTGAAGCAAAAGGCCACAAAAGCAGCAACGGTGTAACTTGATAAACTGCTTCCATGTCACAGCTTGGTGCCCCCTCCAGCCATACCAGCAGAGCGCTTAAAAAGGCGACACGATAAATCAAAGCACTCAAGTGATTAGATTTTTAAATGTCTATTAGCCTCACCCTATTTAGCCTTGTTTCTTCCCAACATCATGGAAGAACCCGCTTTACTAGACAGAGCAGCTATACTGGCAAAAGGGGAAATGGTGCGGTGTAAGCGGGCACAGGAAAGAAAAAGGAGAACCTACACCAGTTTGACTGTTGTCTCACACAAACACCCGCTGCTTCCCTGCTGATTGACACACCCACACATTCCCCATCCCCAGAACTGTTTCTACGTGCTAAATAGTATCAACAGAGCGCTTTTCCATTACCCATGGGATACTACATGGGATCTCACTCATGTAGCAAAGATAAAGCATCTTTTATCACTTATTTGAACTTCTCTCCAAGTTAACTTTCCAAACTAATCAGGCTATCTTTGTAATACAGAGTTAGCTCATGCTCAGGAAACAGTTACCTGACAACACTAACTTTGGGCTTCTCTGTGTAAAACTGCAAAGAGTTTAGCGTTTACTAGAGGTTTCTAGTTAAGCCCTCAGAATATCTATAAAGGCCACCCTAAAGTGAACACTAGTTACAAGGATTATCCAGTCAGAATAGGAACATTCCCACACCACTTGGGATTAAACCTTCCTTAATTTGCTGCTTAGCATCCTGGGCAGCAACAAATCAATCACCTTCATTCAACCGAACCGACTGATTCCTGATGTTATCAATCAGTTGATTTTTCTAATCTAAAAGGTTTGATTCATGTCCACTTTCACTGAGCAGAGAAAAATGACATTAGTGATCTGCATATCAGTATCGAAACGACAGTGGTCAAAGATTTCATTCTCCAAAAAGCTACGATCCTCTTACAAAAGAGCGTACGAGCAGCACAGCTTCATTTTCAACACCAATGCTGTTCCTCCCAGCCTCGCAGGGCACACCCACCTTCCTCTTATTGTGATACGTGACGTAAACAACAGCTACGAGGAAGGCAACTACGACCAGGTTAAAGAAGAAATGGCTGTCTTCTTCTTCTTCCAACCCTGTGACAGAAACATCTTTTATCTTCTCATCAAGGGTCTTGATCTCCTCATTGTAATTACCGATGGCGTCAGAGTCGTCGTCTTCAGGCACCTCCAGAAGGTCTGGGTTGTACCTGGAATTTGGTGTCATTTCATAAGGACTATAGTCATCTCCATCTGACTCCAGAGTTTCTTTTAGGAGGGGCGGTGAACTATTCAGCGTGTCTTTCAAATCTGTTAGAAGATCCTCTTCCTCAATTTTAGTGTCTTCAGAAGCATCAACATCCGTCTGCGACACCGGACTAGCAGTCACCGCACGAGAGAGGAGGTACGGCGCAGAATCCCCTTCTGCTGTGGAAGGCTTTGTGGCAGTCACCGAACTGATCTTAGCTGCTGTTGGGAACGGCCCCTTTTTTGTTGGGCTGGCCTCTTTTTCAGTTGGGGTTATACTCTGCAAGCCTTCTGTCAAATTTTGGGATCTATTTAGTGTTTCATTCTCACGTTTAGAAGAAATGTTTTTCTGGAGTATCTCCACTTCTGCAGAATCTGAGGAAAGGAGAAACAGTCAACATTAGGAACAAGGCACTAACTTCTCTTGGGATACTTCAGCTATAAACAAAGTTAGTGCAAGGCCTTTACTTTATGGACAAGAAATCCTGAGATGGACGGGGCACATCTCACACCACAAACATTCAGAATTCAAATGCAGAGACACACACACTCCTGTACTCCGGCACCTTCAAGAGAGAAGTCTGGAGCGGGACAGGAATCAAACCTCGGAAGCACAGGCTTTGTGGATTAGCACGTCAAGGTGTCCCTGAAAAATTCAGCAGGCACATTTTCATCATCAGGCATGATTAGTATTTTCTCCATCATCAAACTCTTTCTCCCACAGAATTTGCTGAGGTCTACAGAGGAAGAAGTTCTCATTTAATCTTTCACCGCAGCAGATTTTACCAATAAGAAATGAGAACACGCCACGATGCCTCCTTCAGTCAGGACACAAGGCCCTACCATCACTTCCCAGGCACTTACTTTTACTGAATTTCTAGGCACAGAGAAAGATGTCCAACCTAACGTTAACTCGGATGAAACCACTGAGCCACAGCTCACAACACAAAGCTGAAGAAGGGACAACCTGACAGCACAGGCTCCTGCCCGTTGTCGGCAGCGAGCTGTTAGAACGAAGTCAGCCAGCAGCGATGATACATGACTGCGCACCCTCCAGCAAACCCACTCCCCACGGTTAGCTCTGCAGAGGTATGTGGAAAACAAGGCGAGCTTTAAAGCCACAGGCAGGGTCCATCACCCCGCTCCCCCGTCCAAAGGAAGGTATAAAAGACGCAGAGGGAGTGTATAAATTGTTAATGGTTTTTCAATCCCCAAAAAAATAGCAAAGAGCAAACTATTCATGTTTGCAGCACGGCACTTCCTGATCTGAATCAGGAGGCACCTTAAAAATGAAGAGCACATTTTAGACTTCCAGTACACACCATGATTGAAACAGTGGAACCATACTTGCCTTGTACTTTGGCACACCAAACTATTTTTTTAATTGATTATTCTGGAAAAGTAGCAGCACTCTCATTAAGTGCTCCCAAGGAGCTCCCCGGATCACTGGAAAGTTACAGGTTCTAGAAACGAAGCATTCAACCAATGGCTTGTCTCAAATTACTCCTAAGTAAAATATTACAGAGGACACTGAATCACGTTATTCATGAAGCGTGTATTTACAGAGGACCAGTTACAACAGACCTGACCTTGTTACTGGGGTCCGTTTCAGGAATTACTCTTTAACCAACCGTCAAACGGACGACTCCACCAATCCCGCACGAACTCGACATTACGGTGCCTCTCTGCTAGTTCGGAGTCAACTGCTTTACACCTAACACACTTGTTGTTGCTGAAGACACTACTGGTCTGAATTATCCTGTCAACATTAACTTGTTCAGTTCTCCTACAAGACAAGCTCAGGGAACTCCTATTTCGTCCCTCAGGAGTGAAGCCAGCTGACTGCCTACCTGGAGATAAACATGAGAAAAGGCAGCTGCACGACCGCTCCATATTTACAGGCAGTCGGCACGTTATGAGTGAGGTTGGTAGCTCTTACTGCTGCCCTCAGAGACAAGAGGTCCTTAGAGAGCAATAACTAAATTGTCTGCAATACAAAGCAGCTTTGGTTATCTTTCCTACAGAACTACACTGCACATACCCTTACACTTCAGATTATTCTTAAACTTATTTTAACATGAAAGGTTTAGCAGGATATACACTTAAGCGCAAGGGGCTCCCACCAGCTAAAGCTGCAGCTCCCGAGTGAGGAGGAGTAATTTCTTATTATTCCTACAAGAAGCTGCTTTTTGTCTTAACAGGAGTAGCAAGTTTAGCAGCTACACCACAGCTGATTTATGACACCTACCCAGAACTATTTGGCATTATAAACGGTGGCTGCACTGGCTATGTTACACAACCCAGATGCTGTCTGGACTCCAGAGATGCCTCAGCTTCACAATCAGCTATTAATGTTCAGTAAGGGTGACAGAACTAGCAACACCGCCCTCTTAATAAACACCACACGTAAAGACACCCGACAGGGTCAAAATTCACTCCCAGAAAAAAATTACTTTTTAGAATGCAAGTTGTTCCATGATTTTTGAAGCTAAAAACTCTTAGTTTCCTACAGGTTTCTGTCCCATATCCTGAACCTCCTCCTTTGTGACTGCCTACCCATCCGACCAGGTGAGGGGCTGACAAGCAAGAAAGGAACTGCCAGCTCAGAAAAGCTCCCTTCCTTCCCTTCAGGAACTCCCTCCCTCTTCACTGCCAGCCTGTCCTGTACCCAGAGCGTGCAGAAACTCACCGCCCTTTAGGCGTGTTTCGTATGAGCCTGTGGTTACAGCTGGTCTGCAGGCTGAAGGGAAGTGGGAGAAAGCAAACGGACCCAACCAGCAGT
>NW_010231264.1:62627-62966 GCF_000690775.1 Eurypyga helias | reverse complement strand
CCCAACCCCCCGGCCCCTTAACTGACATTCCCAAGATTTGGCTTTTTCTTTATTTCTTACTTGTGATGTACGTATTAGAACCTGAGAGCTTTAATTCAGGGTAAGGGCTGCTCTGCCCTTATCTTCTGCATCCTGGGTGTTGTACACTTTTATAAAATTGTGTGTTGTTTTTATCACTTTTCTTGAAGCAGGAGTTGTTTTGGTTTGGTTTTCCTCCTTAACAACTGGCAGTACATAATCTGGGACAGTATCTGTCTGTCTAGTGACCACAGTGAACTTCCTTGTATCGTAATAGTTTGAAAGCCTGGAGGATTTAGACATGTCAGAAGTCATTAAAAT
>NW_010231264.1:62152-62579 GCF_000690775.1 Eurypyga helias | reverse complement strand
ATCCTTTTAACTTTCACTACAGTAAAGAATCCTTGGGCGTTTTCCTTCTCTCTTTAATTAAAGCAGACAGAAGACTTCTCTGAGAGGTTCTGTGTCTGTTGAATTTCACACATTTCTTTATTTGAGTAAACAGACCCCATAAATATGTATGGAGAAGAAGTCCCAGCACAAATAAATTGTTGCAGCTCATTTTAGAAAATATAAACCTCTGTGTGTTTTGCTGGTAGTGCATAATGTGTAGTTGCACTAGGCGTGTATTGCAAGGTGGTTTTGAACTTCTACCTTATGTCCAATGTTGAATAATGGAATGGGCAGAGATTGCCTGGCAATGCACGCAAGGAAAGGGCAGGTGCTATTGCTACAACATCTGGGGCGGTCGGTGTTGTCTTTCCTTCTCTATGAGGTCTCTTAGAACATGCTGAAGTGG
>NW_010231264.1:26867-62090 GCF_000690775.1 Eurypyga helias | reverse complement strand
GAGAAAAGAAGCTTATGTGGAAACCAGCATTTGATTGGGATGTCTAAGGGCTTCTGGAAAGGAAAGAGTACTTGGTCTGGAAGGTATAGAAACCTTGAATCTGTTCAGATACTCTCAACTCAAAAACATAAGGAACTGGAGAGAGAAATATATCCAAGATATCAACTTAAAACCCATGAAAACAGGAAAGACAACCCTCTCTTTGTCATTGTCATTCAAGCAGAAGGTCATTTAGACAGCAGTAGAAGTAGAAATAAGTAAGAAATAGGGAAGACCCCATGGTAGAGACCTGTTCAAAGTCTGTTTGGGCTGTAGATATGGAAGAGTTCTGTTCAGGAGACAGGATTATCATGTGGTTTTGCTTAGGTGTATTTGTGGGACAGGACTGGAGAAAACCAGTGAAAATTGCTGGGGTATCGTTGCCCGTCACTTATGTGCTTTATAGACATAACCTACAACATATTTTTTACTGCTAAGGCTGTAAACAGTCTTAATCTGTACCACAGTCCCTAAATCCAGAGCTGCTGCCTTATGAGAATGTGGAAGCATTCTTGCATGGCATGGGGCACCGTGCTGCAGATACAAGAGCTGGGGCTACAGCAGTAGCACTGAAACCAGGGAGACTTGAGCTGTACCAGCATGCTCCTCTGCCCAAGTGGGCTGACCCTGGACCTTGTGCAATGTGTGACCTGGGATGAAGTACAGACATGAACTACTGTAGGCAGCTTCACATGGTGCTGGGTGCTGCAAAGACCTGCCCTAAGTTATGTTAGGGGTGACTCTGACATATTAAAATCAATATTTATGATACCCCAGAGGAGATGCCAAAAGTACTGAGCAGTAATGATGGTCAATACCTATGTTGTCCTGTTGTGTCATTTAGTCCTTGCAATTCTGTCTGGTGCTGTAACATATGCAGATTTCTCTCAAATTCATTCCAGCCTGCTCCTGCTGTCTCCTTCTCCTTTAACATGGCTTGAGAAAGGCATTTAGCCATCAACGTTAGGGAACGTGTTTTGGTGCTCTCATCAGTCAGTACATAATTTTAAATTAAAACATGACTTTTCTGTTAATGTTTTATGTGGTTTCCTTTTACAGCCTTATGAGTAGCTTCTCATTTGATTCTCATACCTTGGAAAGTGAGCTCTATTTAAATACAGTGGTTTCTTTGCCACTGCAGACTGCTATTTGAAATGCTTCCCTAGGATGTGTGCACTTATGAAAGAATTTATTCCCTTACCTTTACTCCCCACAGAGCAGGGCTTCAATCACCCCAAATGAAAGGAGCTTGCATGGCTGCACCAGAGTCCTTCCAACATCACCTGTCTTCCACCCTGTTGCTTCAGGCTTCCCTCCTGGCACAATTCCCGCCACACATCTCCTTGTTCTGCCCCTTCCTCATTACTACCACCTCAGCCTGCCCTTGCAATATGCTGAGTTTTGTGATAATGTCAAATATGCGTGTGTCCCAGAGCCCAGCTGGGCTGCCATGCAGTATGCTGCACAGGAGTATGTAGTTGAGTCTTTGCATCATGCAGAAAAATGTGTCTGTCCATCCAATCTACCCATTTCTTTTGAGGAAATCCTCTTTATTCCTTATTTCCTTATTCTAAAGACTTTTCCTTCAAGAGCTAGTAAAGGATAGACCACTTTTTAAAATAGCAAGGCTTAGTTGCCAGAATTCATACTCCCATCCATACCCTTCCCATAATAGCAGGAGCACCCTGACATTAAAAAGCTGAAATGAATACATAATCAGAACATCTATTTTGTTTTCTACCCTTAGCTGCTAAATTTAAGTGGTATTTAAAAGGAAGAAAGGGACAACTCAGCAAAAATTCATTCCTAAATTCTAGTTTCCTTTTCTTAATCACCCTAAATTTCAATCTTCTACTGTAAGAACTGCAAAGGTACTACCAAGATTTTGTAATAGAGTACTGTTTTGGACTTCAAACCTCAACAGAAAAGGCAGCAAGCCAAACTGTGACCTTAGGGGAAAAGGGAACCTTGGATGTGCCAGGAAAAAAAAAATAATCGCAGACAAAAATTGACTACCTGTATTGCACTGCTAGAGAACAGAAGGACAAACCTGCTTCTTATGGCTGATGCAAGCTGTAAACTTGAAAGCTGGATTCAGTTGTTTAAGAAAGGCTCAAACAAAACCAGCAGGGCCCAGAGTATGACCTTTGCAGCCATGAAATTATCTCATTGCTAGTAAAAGTCAGCTTTGTTTGAGGTGCATGGGAGGGAAGCAAAAGCATTTCTCCTCTCAAATGAGAGCAACATGTGGGTCTGGTTGTGACTGGATTATTTAGATCAGTAGTAATTAATTGTCTGTGGACTCTACAGAAATAGCAAGTGGCTACTCAGAAAGGCAGGGAGGGAAGAAGGGTTCTTAGGGAAACTGAAAAATAGTCCCAAGTTCCCAAGGTATTTCTGATGCATGGTTAAGAGATGCTATGGCCCTAAACTAAGACTTCAGAGTCTGTAGTGAATGCTATTAGGTTGAATGGCTTCAGGGTACAGCCTTTATCATGTCAAGCAGAACACTAGATAATAAAAATGGAAAACTTTGCTTAGAAAATATGGGCTTTCTGGCATGATATATGGAGGTAGGGGTAAAGTCATATTTTGTTGTGCAGTAATAGGTCTCAAATATGCCTGAAATACTGAGAAGCATTGAGAATTCTGTGTGATTACAATTTTTGAAACAATGTTTCTTCTCTTGCTTTTTGTGTTCAATCCTACACAGTGTAAGACTTTGCAAATTAAGCTTGTTTTGAAAGTAAAGTCATAGGTGTGTATCTTCCTTCTTTTTTTTTACCTGATTTTGTTACCTGTATTTAGTTGATGCCACATTTTTTTTCAACAAAATTGTATTTTGATAATACTAATAATGTTCAGGTTGTTGGTATTCTTTTTTGCAGCACATCAGATCCCAGCTTCTTTTATTCATATAGGCTTATCCCTCAATAAGCCCTGAGGGAAGGAAGCTGGATAGACCTGGGAGAAGGAGACAACCTCTCACTCACCAGGTTGACCAAGGGATTTCATGGAGTCCAGTACAGGGCTTTCCATGTTACTATCTAGTAGCTGATCTTGCTCTTCATCCAGAAGTGCCTGATGTTTCATAAGCAAACAGATTTCTGGTAAAAAATAATGTTTCTTTTGTGTTTTCCCCATGGGACACTGCTGAGTCAGTGCTGTAAACATGACCAGCTACAGCAATGATCCTCAGAGACCTCACAAATGCATGGGGTATCTGATATTGTGGAATCTCCTGCTGTACAGGCTGGTGATTTCTATGCTTGAGCTCCTTAAATTATTGATCTGTGGAACTGATGAAGAACAGCTGAGCCACAGGAAAAGCTCAGAAGCAATCTTGGGGTCTGAAGGCATTTATTTTGGTTATAACGAATGTACATCACTTGCCCCTGAATAAGCGTTCATGAAAAGGCACGTTTCACAGCAAGACATTGCCTCCAAAGCCAAGGCCACTTTGCCCTTGAATATTTTCTAGGAAAGAAAACCCGAACCCACACGGTTCTTTTTGTAGTTGCCTGGCAACCAGGGAAGGGAGGAGGAGGAGGAGGATGTGAGAGTATGCAGTCACCTGAAGAAGCAGATTATCTGTAGCAAAATGATTGGCCAAACCAGGTCTTGGTTCTCTTGAGCCTACTCCATTGTAATAGGTCACCTGCACTGGTTCTTTTCAGATGATTGTCTGCTGAATGTGTGGATGATGATCTTGCTTTAATTTTACATGAGTTTCACCCTGATACGAATCCTTTGGCACTACCAGAACTATTTTTCTAGAGTGGGAATAAATGAGGAAAGAAATAAGATTTGGTCAGTGCACAGAACTTACCTGTGGTGTCTTAACTACATCATGTGATTGATCAGTTCCCCTTGGCTCAAAGTAAGGCAAAGAATAATTCATCTCAGCTGTTCTTTCTGAACATGACGATTAGCCTCAGATTTTACACCAAATGTTCTCCTCAGTTGTCCAAAGGGCTAAAAAATCTGGAAGATGAAGTAGGTTTTTCCAATTCAAGCAAGCAAACAATCAGAAAAGCAGAAGTTTTGATCTCCAGTTAAATATATACAGTGTTAGCTTTGTAGTTTGGATGAAAATAATCTTAGAGGGTTCTTTAAATTCTTAAGATTCTCTCAGATGTGAGAGAAAGAAGTCAAAGCTGTGCTCAGTGAGTTACAAGCTACTGGCAGGAATGTCGGTGATTAGTGTCTTGGCCATTGGTCATCCAGTCTTTGGCCCAATTTTACAGGAGTGTCTATATAGTAGAATAATTTATGCAGAAGGTACAATGATAGTCTCTCTTCTGAGTAGCTGGTAAACTCTTGGTGCAGTTACTTTTTGCCCTGGGGAGGACCCAGAGGTGAGTCTCCAATTTGCTTTGTTCAGCTTTGGGCCCTCTGGTTTGGTTTCCTGCATCCTAAATGAGTGGCATACCTTTGGCTATTTTGGATATTGGGTATATATCCAATAACATGGATATTGCCTATGCTGACATGGAATTAGGGCATTTGTCTCTTCTAACCTTTGGGAGGTGGAAAATCTGTCCTGTCAATAAAGAAGAATATTCTTTTTGCCTTGGAAACTTCCACAGCCTACGACCAGCGTTTTGCAAAATATGGCAGGTGATCTGGTGAAGTGGTGTACTTGCATTTGTAAAATTCCTTGCAATTTAATAGAATCTCACTCAAAAACCCTAGTGGAAGAATTGTGTTAGTGGGATAAGATATGGCTTTTTAAGACCTCATATTTCTATGGTGTTTGAGATGGCAAAAAGTCACTGCAACCAATAAACTTAAAGAAAATGTTACTGAAGTAAAGAATGCCAGTAGAAAAATTGTTGGGTTTTCCTTATATTAAGACATGATACCTAGAAGGTCTTTAAAAGTTTATTAAAATCAAAAGTCACTATTGCTGAAGAATGAAAAATTATTTTAATTAGTCATATGTTTGGGACATTGAAAGATGTTTTCAGTGGGATGGTAATATGCTTATAGAGACCACCATACATACATGCAATAGCAGTGAATCTCCAGGATAATGCCTCAGTATGGCTAGGTAAAATGCAGCTTGTTCCACAGGCATCTCACTTCAGAAAATCACATCCCAGACACTTCCCAAGAGCTGATTCTTGTTCTGCTATGCAGTGCCTTTCCCTTCTCTCTCTAACCCTGTCCTCTATTCCTCAGATTTATTTCTGTGGAACCTGCCATCTGAATGCCTCTGCTGCTGCTAGGCCATCCCAAGAGCTTGCTTGCCAATCTGACAGCTGTTAAAGAGGGTGTCACAATATATTCATAATGAAAAAATGCTCAGTTTAACCTTTCATCTCTGCCACATATTGTGGGTCCAAAACAAGCCTACAGGGCTTGTGTACAGCCCAACCAACTCCTGCTGCTAGAAGTTATTAGCTAATAAATGCTTTTTGCAAGGCCTTGGCAGGATACCAGGTAAGGGACAAGAAAAGAAATAACTGGTCTCATTTACAAGCAGATAGCCATTTAAAGAATTGTTTTATAGTCAGTTCCAACCAATCAGTGGTTGGACCTTATTAGCAACCTATGAAAGTGGTACCCAGGCACAAGGAAGAAGACGTCATCATACCGACATCTCCAACTCGAGGTGCTGAAATATTGTCACAACCTCCAAAGTAAGGCAGACTGACAAGCAATCTTGGGACTCAAACAGTGAGCAGGACATCAGATAAGGGAATACTTATAGCTTGAAAATGCATACTTGTTATTAGTGGATTTTTTCATCATTTCTTGAACTTTTGGATCCTTGTATTATGTATGCTTTTGCCTTGGCAAGTGTCCTACTTGGAATGTAACACTCACAACAATACAATCATATCTCTCCCTAAATTTCTCAGTTGCTTTTTATTTTCATCTCTAAACACAGCTCTCATCTGGGGATGAAGGGGGAGGGGGAGAAACTTTGTTTCCTCCGTTTGCCTGTGTGTTTAATTTTCTCTAATTCTGTACATGCTCCCACTTATTGTTCCTATCCTGCAAAAGGTGCAAAATGAGCCTTCATTTCAAAGAACACCAAAGCTTCCAATGGCAATAAATTGTCTGATTAAAAATAATTATGAGGAAGGAGAAATCTTCCATGTAAATTACAAAGCTTTCTGAAATTAAAAAAAAAAAAACACAC
Organism: Eurypyga helias; assembly: GCF_000690775.1. NCBI lineage: Eukaryota > Metazoa > Chordata > Aves > Eurypygiformes > Eurypygidae > Eurypyga > Eurypyga helias. The sequence goes on along the minus strand of NW_010231264.1, from coordinate 55,900 downwards.
ACACAACCAGCCTGTTCCTTATTTTCATCCAAAAATACCTCAGCTATTGCAATTTAGAAACAAAAGACTTAAGACTTCACTGACAAAGTTGTACTAAAACAGTGATTTTCTTAGAAGGGTTGTAAGAAAAAACAAGTTCAGCTGGAAAAAAAACATAGAGAATGAGCTTTTATGGAAAATATGCAACAATCCTACCAAGGATATAATTCCTGCAAAAGAACTTTAGTAGCCTGTCTTCCATTTGCGCAGCCTGTCTGTTTCTTCTGACACCACTGATCCTGCTTTTGTCTTGCAATTTTGTCCTTTTATTTGCTTTAATTCATTTCTTGGGGTTGGTGGAAGACTTTGCTCAGCTTATTCCAGCTTTTGGAGGGTTTCCATAGCAGTGGCTGGGACCTTGCTTCCTTTTCTCCCTCCCCATCTACTCAGTAAAAGTTGTCACTCACCTTTACTGCACCATGGACCCATGATCAGCCTTTCTATTCAGTGCTTGTCTGCAATGAAGCCTCATGCCACTTCTCCCACCCTGCCCCATGTGTGTTGATGTACTACTGCGGCCGCTTCTGTGACTGCTCTGTGGACCTCTCAGCTGAGCACATCTCACCAGAACTAAATTCACTTTAGTGCTGGGAGAGTTGCATTTTGTGCCCTCTTTAGTCAAAGCTTTGTTGCTTATTATTAAACCCTTTGTCAGGGAGGCTTTGATGCTAGGAATTAACTTGAAAGGGATTTGATAACCAAGGGCCATATTCATGATGCAGAGCTCTCCATTGAAGAGTTCCCCCCAGCATCTCCTGAATTTTGAAGAGATTCTCTAGTTGTCATGGAAACAGCCTAATTTGCTCTCTTTTTGTGATTAAGTAAGCATCATGTAAAAACTCTTCAATAAATGATGCTAAAATATCCTGAGTTTTGGTAGTGACGTTGGGCAACTTGCCATGTGGCTTAATTTAATTGCTCTGAAGCTATCGCCAAGTGCATAATTCAAGGTTTCCTTTAACACAAAAGCTCTTCAAAGTTTGGGTGGCTGCAAAGAGGAGGGGGAAAAGAGCAGCTGCCATTCTTAGAAGTACCTTCAGAAGCAGGAGGGCAGTTTTGTCCCTTTTTGTGGCAAAGAAATCCAAAGCAAAGACAAAAACTTGGTCAAGAATTACTTTCTCTCCTCAGATCACCTTGAACTTGGTGGGAAAGGCAAAAGCATCTGCCATTCTCCTGGCAGCATGACACCCCATCCTGCACCGGGACAGTGACAGATGTGAGACAGCCCAGCAACTTAGAATGTGGTAATAGCTGTGCATTGTCCCAGCTTCCTGCAGGTCCTTTGCCATGAAGGCAGTGCCTAAAGAAAGATACTGCCTTTAGGAAAACTGCTGGTTTCTTGCCGGTGATCTGCCTTTGTAGCTATATTGGTACACGGGCTTGACTTCAACCTCGTGACCCTGCTGCTTCCAGAGGCAGAGCTAAGGGCTACCCAGCCAGCCAGTCCTGGGAGATGAGCCAAACTGAGCGCCGGTGTAGGAGTTGCTTGAAGGAGTTTGGTCTCTTGTGCAAATCTGAACCTCGCATTACTAAGATAGCTGGTATATAGACTCTGCTGAGCAAATGTTAGCACAGGGAAAGCAGAGTGCAAGAGGTGTTCTTGGACTCCAAGGGACATAAGCTCTAAGGGAAGAGGGATGGCTTCTTCATCCTGTCTGTTTTCCAGTGACTGTGGAATGATACGGCTGTTTGTAAACACAGTGTGCATGAATGTGTATTAGCAATAACTTCCAATATTACTGTGAAGGATCTTTAAAAAGCCCTGCTGGCTGCTTGGTCTGACCTGGGGGTGGGAGGGGTTGTCCCACTGAGTTCCTCCACTTCGAGCATTGGTCCCATAACAAAAAACTCTTCAGGTAAATGAGGTGGTCTGAGACTTGGGTGAGATAGCCGTGACCCTGTTAAGAGAAGCTGCAGTGCACTGCAACATTTCAAGCAGAGATACCTGAGGGAGGAAAAGAAAAATCAAAACCCAACAGTGTTCATTTTGAGAAAACTCCTTCTTGGGAAATATAAGTGTAGGTAGTTGTCACTACACATTTCTGGTCAGAAAAAAAAAAAAAAGGACAAAACAGAACAGCTTAGTCATTTGTTTTGAGGGAAAACTGCCTTTTTGGTTGGTTGGTTTTTTTGGGGTTTGTTTTTGTTTTGTTTTTTTTTTTTGAATCAAACTCCCAGCGCAGGCATGTGAAATCACAGTCCCCAAGTGGGGCGTCTATGAGCCTTTCTCTTTCAGGAACCGTGTACTTGCATCCCTTGGGTGTCTGAACTGATGGGATGACGACGCAGTTGCTGAACAGAAGATAGCATGAGACAAGGCAGACTCTCCCATTTCCTTGTGATCTGCTTGTCTTGTCACTCCCTTCTGCTGACGGTTTTATTCTTTTCCCACATCTTGCATTCAGGAAAGAGGCAAAGCCTTCGACGTGCTGCAGCATCGCTTTGCCTGGACAGAAATCTCTGCATCCACTGAGATAGGATTGACCATTCACTAGGGAAATACTGTGTTGTGGGCTGGAGATGGATGTACAACAATACAAAGGGAATGACATGGCTTTAGGGGAAGGAAGAGAAGAGGGATGGAATGGGAAATACAAGTGGGTAATCTAAGGTCTCTTTTTCAGGAGAGTGACGGATTCTGGTTTCTTTACCCGCCTCTCTTTGATAAAAGCCTGCCAGTGGGGGTGAAGCCTGTGACACCAGAGCCTGCACACCCTTGTTGTTTTACTAAATTATTCATCCTGTTCCTGTGATAATATAGTTATAAGGAGGAGCCTAATTGAATTTACTGTCTGGCGTTGGCCAATAGGGCGATAAGGATCCAGCAGAATGGGATGACGGTGAATCCTGCTAGTGTGCTGTGAATGTGAAGCAGGAGGGACTGGCAGTTTGCGTGCAGGAGGGAAAGCGAATAGGTCCAGGGCCCCCGGATTAGCAGACTAAGGAAAGGTAAGGGACTGAGTGGGAACGGGATTTGCCAGAATGACCCTGTGCTGCAAGGGTGGTTTTGTTTATAGGACAGCACTCTGCAGGCAATGTTTTCCTGCAGGGTTTGTAGGGAACAGGAATGTGTGTGGTGGCACTTGCTCAGTGCGTGTAGCGTGTGCCTTTGTCTTTATATCTGCTGCAGGGCTTTGTAACACTGCATATTCTGTGTGCATGTCTGTACGGAGATGCTGGTGTTTCATGGGGATAGAGCTGCAGCGTATGAAGCTTGTGCATTATAAACATAACGAGAGGAGTCAAAAGGGAGAAATTACCTCATGGGCAGTGTGGGGAAACCAGGAGGGCTTTCTGGTTTGATTGAAAATGGAAATTCCGAGGCTCTCGGTGAGCTGTTTGCAAGCAAAAAAGAGCAAGTGTGTGTGCATCTGTGTCTGTGTATGTATCAGATCTGCAGCGAGATGTGAAAATGGGGAAGAGGAGGTCAGACCAGAGCATTAGTCATGGCAGGTGGAGATAAATTGACAACAATCTGTGTAATCAGATTCTCTAACATGGAGTGTGCAAGTGAGTAGGAAAGTGGATTAATCCTATCTGCTGAGCCAGCTACACCTGGAGAGCATGGAGAGAATCAGGACAGGTTATCTGACTGGCTAGGAGAACTGGTGATCAAACCATCCTGTTTGCCAGCTCCTAAAGTGATAACCTATTGAGTTGCTTCCACAGATTTGCCATCTCACTTTTTAATGATGAGAAGAAAGGGTGAGCATCTCTGAGGTCAGGTTAGAGCCCACAGATTAACGTTATCTGGAAGAGCAGGGGCACATCAAGCAAATTAGCCCCTGCTCTTCCCTTTGTTTCACTGCCTTTGGTCTGATTAGAAGTGACTGCTAAACAGACAGGGCAGGTGGGGGAAGCTGGATTACAAATGTGACAAGTGGCATTAAGCCATGTAGGCAGGGAATGGTGTTTGCAGTGATGATGCTGTAGTTGCACTTTTGCAGCTTACATCTTTGCAAGCCTTTAAAACAAGGCTGTCCCGAACTGGGTAACCTCAGCCCAGCCACTAACCAGAGTAGGGATTGCAGCTTGCTGTAAGGCATTAACATGTTTAGCTGCTTTTCGTATGTTTTCAGCACCTCATTCTTTTTAAGCTAGCATCCAGACAAAAACGTTGAGACAAGGATACTGCTCACCTGTGGATATCTCATCTCAGTTGGGAACTCTTACGATGAATGCTGAGGGAGGTATGCTGTTTCTGCTTGCTCAGAAAGCAATAGCCAGAGGCTCCCTCCAAAAAGAGCAATAAGGCAGAAAGCCCCCACAGGGAGAAGCAATAAAATGGCTTGTCTTGGATTAACCAAATCTGCTTGCCCAAATAAGTTCTCCTTCCTCCCTGACACCAAATCTCTTATATCAGGGGTTAACTTTTCCCTAGATCAACTCCTTTCTTGTCTGTGGTTTTGTCATGCAGCCCAAAAATAAGAAAATACAAACAGGATTGATATTCCCATCAGAGAGCATCTCCCTGCTCACATCTACTCTCTGCCCACAAGCTCTACTGAAGTCTGAGATGTGCTGCTGGGGGTGCCAGGCTGAGTCTGACACCCCCCTCCGGCTCTCTCACAGCTTGTGCATGCACCCTAAGGCAGACTGAAGGGGCACTCACGCAGGATGGGTACAAAAAGGCTCCACTTTACAGAGAGGATATTTGTATGTGATGATAGAAAACCCAAAGAGAGCAAGTTGCAGCTTCTGATAGGATGGAGCAATGCTGTCCTCATCACATCTGGAACAGCTGACTGAAAACCAAGTCTGAGACAAGGCATATACCGTAAGCTAGAGAGCTTTTTGTTCCTTGATTTCTCATGCCTCTTTCTTGTCCTTCAGCTCCTCTAAGTTAGCAAAAGCTTGGCCATGGTCGAGTCTGACTACAACTTTCAAAGCATGCATAACAGAGTGAGCTAAGAAATGAAACAAAACAAACCTTGCCATCTGAAAATAAAATCCCCAGTATAATAAACTTCTCTTCCTTGTGTCTGCCCCAGCAACAGAGGAATAATTAAATAACTTGCTTATTTTCATACTCCAAAAGGCTACATAGCTTCCAGATCTAAAGCAGAAGGCTCTCCTTGCTAAAAAGGGGACAGATACTACATCACATGGAGAGTCCATCAGAGGAAACCGTTTGCATTTGCCTGTTAGGGAGAGGCGCAGAGGGGGTGGCAGGAGAAGCATCCCCCTGACATTGCAGTGGCAGTAGCCTGGCATTTGCTTGCAGTGTTTTTCGCTGGTTGAGTGACTACATTGTTTGCTTCTGCCCTCAGAATCAACAGCGAGGCTCAGGAGCGGGCAAAACGCCAGCGTATTCCCAGGGAAGCTTACGTCATTGCCAATTCACTGGTGCCAGAGACTGTGCTGGAAACCTACGGTTGCTTTTGTCATTAATTGCCCAGATGATTAATTCATGCAATGATATCATTTTCCTGGGTGGAGGTTAGGAGGTCATGTATTCTAGTAATAAGGGGCATGATGGTATGCAAAACTCGTGCTCCTTATTGATGTTAACGCTAATTACAGCAAACTAGCCACAGTGTCCTCCACATCATCCTTTCTGCCCCAGAATGGGCAACGTTTTTCTCTGGCTCTCTGCTCTTCCTCTTCTTTTATTTGGTGGTGGTAGTGGGTTTGTTTGTTTGTGTTTGTTTGGGTTTTGGGGTGGCAGCATGTGATATGTGAGCAATTGGTCTTATGGGATTTGTAGTATTGCAAATTCTACCCTAGAGGACTGAAATGTAGAGCCCTTAACTTTCAAAACTCCTCCATAATAAGGATAGTTGCTTTAATTTTAACATACAGTTCAGGCTTTTTCCATCTTCCAAATCTCATTCCCCCTTCTAAAATATTCCTTGTATTTGTTATTTACGTTGCACTTTCTAGCAAGAAAAAAATCACGATTATCCTCCTTTAAAAAAAAGCAGTGAGTTTGTGTTTTATTGCACAGTGCCTGGTGTAATGTATTGTGGCATTCTCCCCTCAGAGGATGCTGCTCTGTCTGTAGAGGTGTAGGAACAACTTTTAATCAGTCTGGTAAGTCTCCAGAATGTTGGGTTTTGCATTAAACACTCTAGGATGTTTGAAGGGGGGGTGAGGAGGAATGGTTAAAGTTTTTAAGCTAAAAATCCCTTTCCTGCCACTTCAATAGATAAGCAAATAAGCACAGAATTCCCAGATGGGCATAACAAATAGCTGTCCTGGCCCAGATACAATTAATAGCTGATAAAGGTGCAGAGACTTGATCTGATAATCTATTGGTAGGTGAAACTGCTAACTCGAAATGTCAATCAAAGCACCCAGGGCATTTGCAGAGCTGCTCTAAGAGCATTTTGTTATAAACCACGTCACTGCTCTGCTTCCTGTATCCCTCCCCCTCTCTCATTACAGTGTTTGTCTTCTCCCCTCAGGCCTCCATGTTTTCAGATGGCTTGCATCCCCAGCGGGGTACAAAGCCCCAGATCATAAGTTTTCAAACAGACTCAGTAAGACCAAATGGAAACCTTCCAATTTCTAGATATGCTTGTTATTCGTGGGATAAAATGATTTCCTTTGTGTTTAAGCAGTGGGGAAGTCATGCTCCCTCTCCATTCTGGATAATTTTTAACTTCTTCCATCCTTCACGGTTTGTCATTGTAGTCTTCTACCTCATCTAGAGATTAGAAAATGTAAAGGAATTCTTCCTGAATGCTGGCAAACAGCAGAAATCTGATTAGCAATTGCAGCAGATCTGCTATTGGTTTAGAGCTGTAGTCTCATAGATACTTACAGTATTGTTATCAAGGAAAATTAAGTGATTATGCAGAACTAATGATGTCTGTATTAATGGCTGTCAGGTTCCAGGCACTCATCTATTGTCTGTTTATGAGAAATAACCCTACTCTGTGTCTGGGCAGATCAAACACTAAAGCAAGAGCGCAGTAGGACTTTGCTGCCATTAGCAGACTATGCTGGCCACAGGAAAGTTGGCCCAGGGCACATGCTTGTAACTTAGACCCTGCTCATAAAGAGGAAAAAAATAATGAGATGGCCTTGGAAAAGTAGGAGAAAACATCTGTGATGTGGCCTTCGCAGTGAAAATGATCTTTTGTCCTGGCAGACAGTGCTCTGTTGCAAAGGGCTCAATTCTGCATTGCCACCAGAGTGACATGAAGGGGAAGAAAGATTGTTTACCTCCCATGACAGCCCACCACAGGCCACTCTGGGAATCAGACAAAGTAGATTGGCTGGGATAGGAAAGACCTCTTTTCCAGGCTTCCCGAAACTGGGAGTATTGCCTTCAAATCACGTCTGAGAGAATAACTGCAGTAATTTTTAAAGGCACATTAAATTTTGCTGTATACTATCAGTCTGGGATCTGAACAAGACAGCTGCTGTGTTGTTTGTTACTCCAGCTTGAAGAATATTAGCAGCAGTATCTTCCTGTGGGTCAGAAAAAGAAGACAGAGTTCATGTTGAAGGGAGAAAAATGAAAGGACTGGAGAAACAGGTGAAGAGCTGTACAAAGTGGGGGAGAGGGGTAGTACACCTTTACTTCTGAAGAAGAACACTTCAATTTTATGAAACAATGTGGGTTTGGCTGATTTATTTCCTGCTCTCAGCACGAACCATAGCCAACACTTCTTCCTTGTATACTTCAACTAGGAAACATGGGAGAAGCATTGGCTTCCTTATTCCTTCTCATGCACAGGAGCAAACACATACCAACTCCTTTTAAAAGATGATAACCAGTGTCCTCAGCCAAGACTTCATGATTTGAAATGGCTGTTTTTTCAGGTCCCTAAAGTGTGTTACCTCAAGCCGTATGTTTTTATTTACAATTTAATTTTACACTTAGTTGGCAATGGCACAAACACAGAAGGAAATATTTTTTTTAACTTGCTGGTCCTAGCCCTTTAAAACCACAAGGCTGTTCAAGAAAGGATACTAATAAGCCACTTTTTGGTAAAAGTGATAGCTAAAATTGTTCACGTTATTTAGAGCAGAATGAGATGTTACCCGATGCATCATTCCCATCCAAGTGAATGGAAAAAGTCCCACTCCACCGGAATTCAGGACTTCCAAGCATGGTGGAAAAAAAACAGACAATTTTTTTTTGCCACACCTCTTATATAGCCAATGCAAAATATTTTTAATCTAGAAGGACTGCTAGACTTTCACCAGCACTAAATTAACTTCATAAGCTAACAGAAGCATATTTACACAGGACTATTAGAAAAGCAAAGCCAATAGCAGCAGAACATTCAGCTCCAAGATGATTCAGACCTTTAAAATCTGTTTAAAATATAGTAACACTCTTATTTTAGATAAAATGTATTTTTAAAGTAGGTTATCCTGGCCTGTTTGGTTGTCGTCTTTTGTATAATACAATGAACATATCTGTTGCACTGTCATCTTCCTCCCCCACTTTAATCTGTAACTTGCTAGGTTTAGAGTACTGCTGAACAGCCCAGTAGTATGTTGCAGCCCAGGAACAAGTCAAAGACCTTCTTGGCTGCAGAAACACTTTTATGTGACTGTGCAGATCAATCTGATAAACTTCAGAGGAAGATGCTAGAAAATATAGATCCTTCTTAGAGAAAGAAGTCAAGAAAATTAGGAGTTATGACATTCAACTTATCAGCAGAGCACACTTGTTTAGGGTCACCAGTGCAGTGGACAAAAAAAAAAAAGGAAGTTGGGGATCAAGAATGATCAGATGGTCTCAGAGGTGATGGACTGGGGTGTTTCTGTCCCTGAGTCCCTGCATGCACCTCTGATGCACTGTGCCCATCACAGGCAGCTGCCAGGGGCTCTGGATACAACACATCGGCAGGAAAACAAGCTCAGCACCCAGCTGTTTCCTGAAGTGGGCTTGACAGAACCAAATAATGCAGCAAGTTGGGAAGCATTTATTGGTTTTTAGCCCTGAAGTTCTCAGTTTTGCTGCTTAACGATGAAAGTGCCTGTGTTTCCCTCCTGGTTGCTAAAGCACTAATGTGCTTTGGCGAGAGGGTTTGGATGAAATGCTGCACTCCCTCCAGCAGCTGGAATCTGCCGTATTTAGCTTGATGCATCTATCTAAAATAGGCCTGTGTGTATTTAGTTAATCTTGCGGGCAGACTTTCTTACTTCAGCAGGCTTGTGAAGTTCCTTTTAACGGGAGAGAGAGGAGTAGGCGAGGTAGGGGGGTGCTGTTTTATAATAAAACTGAAAAAGGCTGTCAGGAATTAGCATGAAGGTTACCTTGGCTTACTCTGGGCAACCTTAATAATTCAACAGAGCCTTTCAGTCAGGTCTTCCCCTGCTGTTCCCCACAGGGGCAGTTTCATGTACGAGTTTCTTGAGGCCATTCAACACACCAGCTCCTAAGAAACATGAGGCACAAGAGGAGATGGAGCCTGTCAAGCTAGAGCTGACAATCCCTATTAATGTGCAGGGATTTCTTTCCCAGGAAGATCCTTTGATGTCTCTGACTATTGGTCACAGGCCTCTGGTTTTACATGTCATGCCTCTGCCTTGAAAGAAAGTGCCACCTCTTTTACTGAGTCCTGCAGTCAGACTGCGTAACTATTGTCCCCTCCCTAGGAGCATCCTGAAGAAAGAGCAAGACAGTGCTTTTAGTTACCTCGAGCAGTCTCAGATATTCTGAAGTCACTAGCATCTCCCGCAAAAGTCATGCCAGCTGTGCAAGATCGTCTGCTTTCCACTGCCGTCAGATAGAGTGATTAGATCCAAACACCAAACTTCTAAGTAGCTCTTCAGCAAGAATCCCATTGAAGTTGATGACAATTTTGCTTGAAATTGACTCTCTGCTTTCCGAGATAATTGCCCGTTAAATAAGTAGCATTGCGAGTTTTCCTATAACGCTGTGTTCTGCTAACTTGCACACAGTATTGGAGTTTGGTTAAATGCTCCAGTACAAGTCATGCAGTAATCTGAGGAAGACAAAAGACATGCGCTTCTGCATTGCTGTGGCATTCCATCTTTCAGACAGAAAAGTTTTTTGGCCAGCTTTGGTTGACTGGAATAAATAACAGTAGCATGCTGTTAACTTGTGATACCCAAACCTCATAATGCTCCTCCAAGCCTACTGTTAGAAGTAGTCAGCCAGCCAGCAATGCTTCAGTGCAGCATCTTTCCACTGAAAGACCACAGCTCATTGGCTGTGAGACAAGCTGTGGAAATGACATCTTTGAAAAACTGTTTAGAAAAGAAAGCCTATGAATGAATGGGGCATTTGATAATCCATTTACATGTCACAAGAAATTTTGGAATATTTCTTGTCCTCTTTAGGAGAAGAAAATATTTTGAAATGGCAAAATTCCCTTGAAATGAGCAGATTGGTTTTCAACCTACTCTTACAAATACAGATATTTTCAACCAGACCATTCTTAGCCCAGGTCTGTATGTTGCCCTGGGCTCTGATTCCTCCCATACAGCCATGGCTGAAAAGACCTTAATGCTTCTATTCAGAAGAATCTACACCTACCTCTACCCACCTGTCTTTCTCTCCCTCTGGTCATTAGACAGATGTGTTGAGGAACCTCTGGCTTGAAAACAGGAAGACACCAACAGGCTTTAATTCTTAGTGAGGCATCTACAACTGTAACTTTCTCCAGAGGCTCCCATATCATGGACTAATGAAAGCAACAGATGGTTACCTTCATGTGATGTTGTAAGACCAGTATATTTTCCCAGAGCAGAGTGGGTGGTGAAGAAGTAATAGACTCCTGAGGTTGCCTTTAGTTTTCTAATCTTCCAAATGTATATTTTTATGCTTGCCTAGTGGTAGAGCATTGAAGGCTATGAAGACAGCATAGCACTTGCTTGTCTCATGGTATTCTCAGGACTAGCAGCTGGGGGAGAAAGGAATAATTATTAGCAAGAAATCTTTGTCAGCCTCTAAAGAATGCTTCTGAAACCCAAAATACAGCCAGGGTGTCCATTTTACCTAAGAGCAGGTTCTGCACTTCCTCTTGGCTAACACAAGAGCACTTGTTATACTTACTAGGTGGAAATACTGGATTACCAACTAGGTTTTCCATGAGTTTCTCTAGCCAGAAGGTTCCTGCTGCTGCTTCGTGTAATATTAAGGAGCATCAGGCAGGTGCTGTGAGTGCATGGAGATGCCAGCAAAGACCAACAATTTGATCATAGTCTGCAGCCTCATTGCTGCTTGCTAGCAAAGAAGGCTTGGTGGGCTGTGGCTTGCAGCAAACCCAGGGGATGGGGTCTGCCATGAGATTACTGATGAGCAGGTAGAGGGAGGGCAAGGGCAAGGCCGACAAACCAGCTGCTGTCTACTGTGTCGCTTGGCAATGCTTCTTGTTCAACCTTCAGGGTAGTGCAAACTGACAAATCAGCTCAGGTAGGGATTGCTGCCAGGCACTGACTAACCTTGCAGATGATATGCTGTGGCAGCAGCTGCTGCTCAAGATCTAGCTGCCCAGCAGACAGCTGCTGCTTTACCACGTGAACATCTGGGCTCTTCTGGGGTGCTTCAGCAAGTGTCTCTGCATTGGGGTATCATATGGTCCCTGCTGAAGCCGGTGAATCATCACAGCTGGATGAAATGATGTTTCCTTCACTCAGGTTTTCAGGGAACTGCTGCTTTGCTCTTGCTGCAGTCGTAATGGCTTAGACACAGGGCTAGTTTGGACCACACTGGTGAGTATTTACAAACTAGCCTTGGAGCTGTTCTTTCAATCAGAAATTATAAACTCACAGCAGGAGTTGTTGGGAGAACCTACACAGGCTGCACTACATGGGAGGCCAGGCTCAATGATCCTAGTCTTGAAATCTATTTGGTGTTTTACAAGTGCTCTGCAGTGCTTAAGTAGTAATTGAAGAGATCCAAAGCAATTATCCTTTTTCAGAAATGAGATACTAATGATGGGGAGCTGAAGCAAGCAGAGAGCAAGTGATTAAGCTGATAATAGTGAAGGACTTTTATGTATTTGTTATCATGCAGTGTACATTATTATTAGTGCTCACAATACGACCACCTCTTATCCTGGTTTTACATGTGGATTCCCATATGGAGTGAACCCAGGGCTCTTCCTGCAGCTCCTGGGGACTGTCACCAACATTTGAAGGTGATCCACTACTCCTATGGAGTTCAGTGACAGCAGATTTTCCGAACCCTGTCACTGGGTCACGTTTGGATACTGTATTTGCATTGGAGTAGATAGGAAAGAGGACAGAGATTCGTGTGTCTAACCTGGCTTATTTATAAAAGGTCACCCATAAACTACTTTTGTACACAATTAACATCATCTGGGTATCCACAACAATTTTTGCAGTGATGAGCTCTGAAACTGGACCTCCAGTGACTTGCTCTCCTTTGAGCTGAGAATTGTGTGTTCTTCCACGTTAAAAAGTTATACAGTTTCCAGGTAGATTTAATTTTAAACATCTGCCATAGATACTTTGTATATTACAGAACACCTCTGCAATCTGTATTTATATCACTCTGCATCTCAGTCTCTCTCAAACTTGACCCAATTAAGCCTTTCCATGCTTTATTTAACAGAAGTATCATTATACAATCAGGCACACAGGAGTTAAGTGACTTGCTCAATGTAAAAAGTTCATAAGAAAAAGAAAACCATAGGGAAAGTAACTGCTCCTTTTGTCCACAGAAACCTTAAGATTGGTGTCTTTTTGAGTGCAGTCTTGAAATAGAGAATAATGTTCGTGTATTTTATTGCACTGACTGCTACACTACAACATGCAGAGGAAGATCAGCTCTGTACTTCAGCTCAAGCCTACGGAAAACACTGAATGTGCAAGTATAAGTGCAGACAGAATTTGGCTCAACATCTTAGCAGGGAGGCCAGGCTCCATGGGTGCGTAGCTCTGCACAAAGCCGCAGGGAATAAATCTGTTTCCTTGGCATGCTGTAGGTAACACCCTGCCATCCCTGCCAGCATCAGTAACCTTGAAGCTAAGAAGTTGTTGCCCCAGGTTTGGTTTGGGGCTTTTTTTAACCAGTTCTGTGGCTGCATAGGGGTAACAAAGCCATGCAGTAGTCTCAAGGTGGCCAGTTTCAACGCAGTAGAGTTTCAAACCTGCTGGCCTTTATGAACCTCAGGGCTCAGGCACCGGCGCTGAGCAAGAGCTGAAAATGAACCCAGTGGAGCAAGGCAGCTCTCCAGATAGTGCTCAGAGCTCTGCTGAGTTTCTTTTGGACTCTTCAGCTGCTCTTACAGTCTACTTTTGGACACATCTTTTTTTCCTGTAAATACACATCCACAGTGAAAATGGCTTTTGTCAGTAAGTTTCAGTCACATGGGACTGCACACCTTAGCTCTGATCAGATATAGATTGTCCCACAGAGGAATAGGAATACTTAGCAATACTGCTTCTATTGGTGGCTATATCACTGTGTAATTATACATAAATAGCAATTGCCTACCTGTCCTGCTAGTCAGGACACAAATGCAGGACGGAAGACCCCCAGTGTGCCTCTCGGGTCATCTCCGAGATTTGTAGGATGTCCCCCTTTGTTCTGCCTGCTGCAACACTCGTGTTCTCTGTAACCGGTCAGTCATTCCGTATTTGTGTATGTACCAAGGAAGAGCTCGTGCCAATGCATGTGGCTCGAGTTCCTACCATTGTGCTCTGCTTGGGCTGTCTGGCTGCAGAGCCACAGCATGCTCTCCCTTCCCCTCCTCTCCTTCCTCTCCTCCTTTCCAGACTTGGGAAAGAAGTTTTGCTAGTATGTGAGAAGGAGAAACTAAAATAGCTGTGTAGATCAATCCTTCACATTCCCAGTTACAACATAGTTTGAGTGCCACATTTTTTCCTTCAAGAAAGCTTTTTTTTTTTTTTTTTTCCTCCTCTCCACTCATGGTGGCTATGTATTCATGGGGCCTTGAAAGGCTTGGTGGTTGGGTTCATAAATAGGGCTGGCCAATTTTGTAACTCTTAAAAGCTTTGTAATTCAGCTATTGATCAGCAGGGGAACCAGAGCTTTTGAAGATGCTGATGCTTGGTTCAGTGGTGCAGTATGCAGGCATGTAGAGCTCAGCCTTACAATATCTCTGCACTGTATGAAATAAAGCTTGTGTTTCTAAATGAGGAAACCAAGGCGCTGATGTTGAGTCACTTTTCCCAAAGCTGATGGCAGAGGGCTCTGTTAAAACCACGTTGTGCTTCATTTCCATGCCTGGGCTCAGTTTCCTAGCCTATTCTCTCAGGACTTTGCCTGGGTCCAGAATCTATTCTAGTTCCCACACTCACGTATTATATTTTCTGCTGCTTCATGCCTAAACATAGTTTCTGTGTTTGGAGCCAATTATGGAGAGTTCCTACACCATCCAGCATGAATGCAAAAACTGTATAGGCAAGCAGATAGGAACTGGGAGATAAAACAGCTTGCTAAAGAACAGTTAGTGAAATGATTTATCATTAGGCTTTAAAATGTACTTTCTAATTATAGCAGCGCACCTCTGGTGATGCAACTGTTTGTCAACACAATATTCATCTGGAGTCAACATAACTTCTTAAATGGCATTTGAAACCCGGCCAGGTGCCTTATTAAAGAAGTACAGTACCTGCCCCCTGATTGTCCTACACAGGTTCCTGCTGGCACTACAGATCTATTTGGCTTGTAGCTCCAACCTGCAAGCACTCTAGAGCAGGATCGCAGATGTTTGTGATGTTGCAGCTGGGAAGCAGGCATTAGCATAAGTGCAAAGACTGGGGTGCTCAGTCCAGCTCTGTGAGAGAGGATTGCCGAGGTGAGAAGTGTGTGGGTACATGGTGCAAGCAAAAGGGATGTATTACACAAACCCACACAGCTTTTCATGTGTCCCCATTTGATCATACAAAAAAAGTGAAGAAAACATTTCCTGGAATGCTCAGCACAATTTGTGTTGGTCATCACAGACCCTGAGACAGACATAGGCAGCAGGATACATACAGTGCTCCAGATGAAGAACATGAAATCATTTAGGTTGGAAAAGACCTTTAAGATCATAGAGCACAACTGTTAACCTAGCACTGCCAAGTCTGTCACTAAACCATATCCCTAAGCACCAAGATCTACCAATCCCCATATTCTTTGCCTCTTCGGTGGGAATAGTCTAGCCAGTCAATCTTCTATCACTTCTACATCACATGAAAGAATTTGTCATCAAGATATCTTACAGTTGTGTCAGAGAGCTTTCCTAGAACACAATAAAATTCTGCCTTTCTCTTCCATCGTCAAAAAAAAGTCAGTAACTGTGCTCCCATTCCCAGCTTATTCTTCTCTCTGTACTAAGTACTGCTACATGAGATGGTCACGTATGGTTAGAAAGTAAATTAGCATCTTGCCATACAAAGGAAAATCACAAGATTTATTTATCTAGGTATCTGTGGTTGATGTCATCAGGTCAGGTAAATCTCAAGTACTGTAAAAGGTTCTCTGACATGTGGGAGAAATCTGGGAAACTGGGATATGGTGGTGTCTGGAATGATGCAGGGGAGGAGAAAAGGGATGGATGGAAATGGCAGCAAAATTTAGATGGAATATACTAGTAATACAAATGGTTTTGAAGACTTCAGATGTTTGAAGGAAGACTTTTTAACTCCATAAAACATTTGGGAAAAACTGAATTTCTATGGCATTTTAAAATTACTTAGAAGCATTGATGCAAGAATTGCAGAGTTGTAGTTGCAGATACGTTATTTGGAAATATGCAATCTATTTTTGTCATACAAATACATGAAAAGTAATACAATTTGCACTCCAAACAGAAAATCCTTATTGTCATCAGTTAATTAATAATTACTTGTTTGCCGTATGTTATGACCTCTTAGTGAATTGCTTCTTCCCTTTCATGACCCGTAGCACTCTTTGCTCCCCCAAGATATCTAGTTAGCTCTATTATAACAAAATATTCTGTTTTCCTGCATTTTGAATGACCAGTCTATTGTGTCAGAACTGAAATACAGTAGAAAGGAAATGGTATAGGAATGAGGAAGAGCATGTGATCATAATCAAGACAGGAGCCCCATTAGCACGGGTCAGGCTGCTGTAGTTGCCTTTGAGAACTTGTCTGTCCCTTAGGCATCTTTTATCTGGACAAGCCCTAATGCATATTGGCAGGCCCTACATATTAAATACATCCAGCTTCTTGATTTTATTCAGATCAGCACTCTTCAAAGCAACACATCTCTCAGCTGAAGGAAATCCCTGCTCTATTAATGGCGTCTGGTGCCGCTTTCACTCTTATCACCATGAAATCAGGACTTCTACGGTTGCTGCAGGAAACTTAGAGCATGTCTAACAAACACACAACATAAACTGCATCAGATCCAAGACTGGGAAGGGAAAAGATAGGAGCTTAAGAGCTCTGCTTGCTTCCTTCTTACAATTTTATCTGCTTAATATGCAGATCCTTTATCTCTACAAATTTGCCATTTTGTACTCTTGTCTCTTCCTTTTCTTTACTGTAATTGTGAGGAGCCACTTTGTCATGTGTGCAAGTATTAGCCATAATGGAAGCATTAGTGTCGCTATTGCTCAGGATGGGAATGACCACAATACTCTAGGGAAATAAGGAATGGAGACAGTATGCCAACCCCTCTAACTTTCAGATGGAGATGGCTCTATAGTATTCAAGGATTAAAACAGGATTTTTTTGCCTCATACTGCCTGCTTCATTGAGCTGGCTCTGGCTTTACTGATAAGCAAGTATTGATACTGAACAGCGACAGGCCACAAAAGGCCTCTCTAAGCTCATTGACAAGAGGATATTACCACAACGCTGTGGCCGTTAGGTGCCAACAGGATTTCCACAGTGAGAATAAAATGAGGAAAGAATGTATTGTTTCTAAGAAGTAGCACATCATAATTTCTTCTTCGGGGTATTAAAGTCATAGAGTATTATCATAATATTCAGATTTATTTTTCACTGCAAAAGTTTTTACCATTGTTCATGGCTTTAGTCATCTTCCTTTGCAATCTACTTGAAACCCTGATGATCTTACAATGACATTTTGTTATTTTAAAGTCTTTTTTTTTTTTCTTTCTTCTTTTCCTAGCCTGCCATTATGAAATAACAGGCAAAAGAGGAAACAGATTAACTCACTTTCTGTGCTGTGTGTAGCTCTTGAGAAATGGTCCAATCTGTGCTCAGTTTTGTGTGCACACCCCAATTATCTTCAGGACCAGATAAGGCAAAAACCCCCTATGGTGAAACTGCTATACAGAAAGCACTGACAGCTTTGCAAACTGAAAAAAATAAGTAAGATTTGTGAAGCCTAGACTTTTGCAGTTAAATAGCCACCCAAGAAAGTAGAGACGATTCTTTGTTTTCCAAGGTCTACAAGAAGGAAGCATTAAGACGAGTATTGTTCCATCTTTATTATGTATCAGTGACTTAATGAAGGATGTTGAAAAGTGATTAGTTTCTGACAAAGAGACCTCCTGGCATCTCTGAGGATCAGTCTAAACAGAGAAATTGAATGCACAAGGCACTGACATCTTGCAAAAATCCTTAAAGAGCACATTTCCAAAGGAAATGACTGCTGCGGTGAAAGTTAATAAGGAATTTGGGAAGCATATGAAATTCTGGCGAGCAGCTGTCTAACACATAACTGGGAGCTCAGGACTCTGGGTAGCATCTCTGTCCTTCACATCCCTTCCCTGCCACCCCCTCCAGCTGCAGAGTACTGACTTCTTGCAACCACCTCAGAGAGATGACACAGCTCTGCTGGTGTCAGTCATAGCAGATACACAATTTCCAGAGTGTCTCTGGCACCAGCACGCACAAACCCCTCTGATTTTTGGTGGAATCCGTGCTGTAGTTTTACATTCTTTGCAAAATTTCCACCAGTCTCTACGTTAGAGCTGTAACGCGTTGCTGATACGTGGGAAAGTTCTCTGCAAACTGGACACCGTCATGGAAACTTTTTGCTTTCCTCTGTTCTTTGGGATGCCATACAGTCTTTCCAACCCTTACATTTTTTTTATGTACTTCAGGTTTACAAAATGTGGAGGGCTTGGTGGAGTATCCTTTTCCTTTCTTTTTTTCTAACCCCTATTGTTTTAATTTCCTGATTTATGGAACTTCAGCTGAAAAAATACCAACAAATGTTTGAACACGTGAGCCTCTTGAGTCAAAAACTGGCAAATGAGGTAAAAACCCAACAGAAGTTCTAATTTCACAACTAATTGTTTTATACTGCTTTCGATTCTTGCTTAGCTTGGGAATGTTGAAGCCCTTCAGAGTGAAGCACTGAAAGCTTGACAATAATAAAAAAATCTCTTGCTTTCCTCTTTTTGAAAATACATGTGGAAAGCTATCCAGCTGGATTTGAAGCTCCCTAACATGGCTCTCCCTCCACAGAAATCCATTCCCACACTGCGTCAGTATGCCTGAAGACAGAAAGGGAGCCTTGGGAATATCTTAGAATGCAAACATATGCTGAAGGCTATCCACAAAATGGATGTGAGGGGTGTATGTAAGTGGCCATTGCCAGGTGAGGAGCATCCCCTCTTCCTTCTGTCTGCCACGGGGCAGAGTAAGTGTGCAGCTCCCTTATGGCGGGGTGGGAGGATAATCTCTCCGTGCTGGGTTTCCATCCTCCCGCCCCCAGCATTGCTCCACTGAGGCTGTCAAGAGCAGGAATCAGACGCAGGCTGGCGTGGTTGTGTCAGTTCATTAGCTGACGGCAGATAACAAGTTTGGAGGAGATCTAAGCACAGTTAACAGATACCAGCCAATTGAGTCTGGTTCCCTCTGGATGATACCGCGCATTAAAAGTAACCCGGCCAGGGGTTTAAGTGAGCGTTTTGTTCTTGTTTTCTAACACATGTCAACAGGTTTTCTGAGATAACTTGCATTTCTGTGGAGTATATCCTTGAGAAAAAGCAGGTGGGTGCCTGGCTGCTGTCAGTGTCCTGAGGGAGCAGATTTCTTACCCTCCCTTGCCCTTCCAAAAATATCAGCCAGGAAGTTTAACTACATGTTAGTAAGGGGCTGATGGTGCCAGCCACTTTGCTGTTGTTTTCAAGGTCAGCTCCAATTGACCTTGCTGTTGCTTAGCTGCTCACATAGTTTCCTTTAGATTCCCTGACTGTGCTCTGGCTGGGATTTCCACATGTTCCCACGTTGTCTTTTGGTTAAACTGATTCCCACTGACTTCCTCCCTTTCTGCTTGTACCTTTCGCTCCTCTCCCCCTCTCTCCTGCCTGCTGTCTGTCTTCATGACTCACTCACTCTCCCTTGCCTTGTTTATTATTTCCCCATCCTGAAATACAGCCCAGACCCCTGACCTGCAGCTCTACAGCCCAGATGCCCGCAGTTTTCTCAGCTAGCTTTCGGGAGCAGCTGTTTTACACAGGAGCAGAGTACTCCTGCATGGTGGGAGGCAGCTGCTGCGTTGCAGCTTGAGAAGCTCAACAGGAGCTGCTGCCTCTCCTGGAAGCAGCCTGTGGGCTGAATTTCAGCTGTGCAGGGGAGCTGCAGGCCTTCCTATGGCCAGGTTCGTGCCTGGCACGCATTAAGTAGATGGCATGTCTCTAGGTAAGCTATAGGGAGCCTGTGGTGTGCATAGAGGCAAGGTATAACTTGATGGTGTAGAGCCATCAGCTCTCCTACCTGTGGCTCTGGTGTGACAAAATACCACTTAGCAGACTTGTCTTGCTTCTGCAGGAGGTGTTGGCTCCAGGCTTTGTTGAAGTCACAGCCTCGTCTGCCTGCTAGGGTAGGATCTGTATGTACACTGGGTAGATGCTGTGCTGCGTGAGAGTGCATGCTGTGAGAGCTCAAAGAGCCGGATTTGGCCTGACATGCCAAGCCCTCAGGATGTCCGTGGGGAGTGTCAAGCAGTAGGAAAACGAGGTCCTAACCCACTCAGCCTGGGCCTGTATGAAAACACCTACTGCTGAAAGTTAAATAGCAGCCAGTGCACGTGATGCAGGAGCAGACCATGAGGTTTTCCAGTAAGGAAAGGAATCTGCTGGCAGTTTACACTACTGTCATTGCAGGGAAGATTTCCTCTGTGGCAGCACTAATGACAATTGATAAATCAATACAACAAAGCCACCAATGACTTCATTTTTTTAAAAAAAGAAAGTCTATTTTAATTACATTACCCAGCCTATTAGAAAAATGTATGTGATAAGAGGAGGACAATCTGTGCCATCATTTTGACAGACCCAGAGTCCAAGTCCCTGGCAGGTTTACCATCTCCCATGCCAGGGCGGAGTCAGGTATTACTCTCTGCTGCAGCAGTGTTATCCTAACCTCCTAAACCACCGCGTGCTTTGCTGGAGGGAGATCTCCCTGTGACATCGGTTGCTTAGGTTTTCTATCCTTCATCCCCAAGCCAACGGCACACAGCCCAGTTTCCACAGCAAGCAGAGGCAGCGCCAGCCTCAGTGCAGTGTCCTAAACTCTCTGGGTAAAAGAGTTTTGCCAGCTCTCAGTATCTCCTGGGCAATATCTTCCGCTACCAAACTCACAGTGGAAAAAATGATGGGGCGCTATAAATATTGTTGTTTAAAAGTGTCCACGAGGCAAGTGGTCGTGGCCTTGCAACAGGTATGATAAATTGTTTATTGTAAACAGTTCACTGAAGGGCACAATTTGGGAAGCTGGGTTGTGGAGGAAACCTGCACGCCTTCCAGGCACATCATGGGGTACTCTTGCCCTTCCCAGCCCTGCAACACCCTATGCCACATGCCTCCATGTCCATCTTCCACAGTGCAAGGCAGAGCAGACACATTTGCACAGCATTTTACTTGCTGTTGCTTTGCAAGGAGCCCATGTTCTTTTGGAGAGTGCAAATCTCGCAGAGGAGGAAGCAGCCATGCAACCTGGCAGTGTGGGGGGAAACACTTTCAAGAACATGCAAGTCCTGCTGGACCCTGTCCCAAAGATGCTGGCTTGTGAAAAGAGCCTCGTCCAGCCTGTACAGTGGGGCCAGGTTCCCTCCCGTGGCTGAGAGCTGCCACAGCAGGAACAGGCAGCTCTCTCGGATGCTGTGCAAAGCATGCAGCCAGCAGGCATCTCGTCCTAAAACCACTTCTCCTGAGAATGGTATCAAAATTATGTCCCACCTCTTGCTGGTTAATGCCAAGGTCCTCCAAGAGAGCATGCCTAATTGCTGTACACAGTAGTAGGATCGTCATTTGGAGCCCTTCTCACAGTACACAGATCTCTGGGATGCTACTCTGAACCAGGACTGGACCTACACTTTAGTGTGCTGTCATTAAAGTGAGGGGATTTTTCTTACTTGTATTACGTAAGGCAGAAAACACAAGTTCCTGAGCAGAGGGCAACACAGCACCTTTCTAGCTAGCCTGTAATATAAAAATCCCAGAAAGTCATCCCAGCCAAGTAACAGTGGATGGCTCTGTACTGGTACTCACAGCTACTGCGATAGGATATGAGTAGGCCAAGTGGATGAATATATGAGGTAAGTGGCTAGTTCATAATTCATGGATACTATATGTTACCTGTGTTTTGGAATAATTGCTGCATAAACAGTCGGTGCTGCTATAGTGCTCACTGGTGCATGCATTTGCTGATGTGCAGGCGCCAGGCACTCCAGGACCCGGCGGGAAGTCAGCACAATGCCTCAAGATACGTTATCAACTGTAAATGTGGCAGGAAGTCATTAAAGATTTCCTGAGCTGTTCCCTGGGAAAAGACTATCTCCAAGCTCCAGCAAAATCAGGGGACTTGTACTGCCAGGGCTGAGAAATCAAAAGAAAAATTGCTCTAATAAGCCAATGTCAGCAGCTTCAGCAGGGAGCCCTCTGCTCCAGACAGAGCCTGTGCCCACGGGGTTGGGGTGGTGATGGATGATGAGATTTTTGGGAACTTGTGCCAAGGGACTCTCTGTAGCTGGCTTTCTCCAGCCAGGCTCATCTGAGCTGCTCTAAAACTCTGGGGGCTAGGAGAGGTACAGACATAGACAGGTCTGAATCCTTTGTCTCTAAAGCTTTGTAAATGCCTATGGGTGAAAATATGGCATCTTATTTTATGAAAGCTGTTTGGTTGCTCCATGAGCTCACAGTCACAGCTCCGGGAGAGAGATTTGCAGACACTGAGCTCTTTGGACCAGCTAAGCAAAGACAATTCCTGCCATCAGGAGGCAATCGGAGCCTGGGACAAGAGCATGGGCAGTGAGGGAGGCCAAACCAGGCAGGTCAGCACAAGGAGCCAGAGTATTTGTAGGGACTTATTCAAAAAGGCTTGAAGGGGGTTTGGGCATGATTTAATGATGATACCAGGAATTCATGTAACTCATCGCACTTGATATATGGGATAACTCTCATGTTTCTTGCTGCAGATAGGACTGTCTTGAAGAACATTTCTGTTTTACAAGCAATATGTTTGTGGTTTGGTTTTGGGGTTCTTTTTCCCCCCTAAATCTCACCAACCAGCCTCTGGTCAAGACTCAAAGGCTGTCTCAGCAGATAAAAGGTCTTGGGGAATTACTCTGGAAATCTCATTTCTGGACTGTGCCTAAAGGCACAGTTTTATATTTTTTTTTTTTTTGAAGTAACTACTAACTAGGTAAAAACAAAGTCATCATGCTATGGTCAAGGGCAAAGAAACAGATAGATATATTTCACAGTGTTCATTTTCTCACTGGCAAAGATGAGCAGAGTAAGAGACCTTTCTTCTTAAAACAAAACTAAACAAAATAACAAGAACAGGAGAAAAATAAACATGTGCATTGGGCAGCCAAACTTCCAGTCTGAGTACCTGCAGAAGTCCTACAAATGAACTTGTAAAAATCAGGTAGTCTGCTATGTCTAGCAACATATACACACCTGGATCGAAGTTTGATTTTGAGTTCTGAGTGCAGCAGGGACAGAAATGAGTACTTTGAAGCTGCCACTGAACTTGATCAAGATGTGTATGGGGATTTCTCCACTGTTTATTTTCTACATGCTATTTCAATTTAGGACATTTGTTCCTTAAATGCGGAGCCTTGCTTACAAGCCTGCCAAAGGTGATACAACTTTTTGTTCTGTTGGATCATTTGGTGGTTATTCTGTAACAAGCTTGTGTTATTTCTAACACACACGATACCAGTAATAAGCTGTCTGTCTGTTGAAAATTAACATTTACAGTCAGAATAATTTTTCTTGCCCCACAGTGAAGAGTTACAGAATTGTTAGCCCCTAAGCTAATGTAGGCTGGTCTGTATTAGAATGAGAGAGAGTGCCATAAAATATACTTTGTCCTACCTGTTTGGCTGTACTAGAAATCAGTAGTCCTTTTTCCTCACGTTGTTGATTATGGTATACATTTAAATGGCCAAAAGAGTTTTTCTTATCTCAAACTCACAGTACATATCTCACATACATGTCTCTGATTGTCCTTCCACAGGAGAGAAAGAAAATAGAGCTGAAAAACTAAGGCATATTTGTCTAGCAAGAGTTCAAGAGGGAAAGTGTGCCTGCCTGGGCTGCAAGGAGCGTACCCTACACACACAGAGAAACATTCCTTGGGACTGGTGACACCATTGTTCGGCCTCACTCTTGCTGAGAAGGTTTCCACACAACGCTTCAACAATGAATTTCCTTCGGAGACGTCTCTCAGACAGTAGTTTCGTGGCAAATTTGCCCAATGGCTACATGATGGACTTGCAGCGCCCTGACAATTCCACGAGCTCCCCAGTTTCTCCTGCCATGGAGAGAAAGCATCCACAGCCACCACAGCCCTCGCACTCTTCCTCTACTGGGACCAGCATCTTCAGCTCCATCTCCAGCGCCATGAAGCAAACCACACAAGCAGCTGCAGGACTAATTGACCACTCCACCAGCCCCACACCTCCTGTGGCCCAGAAGCCCAAGATCCTCCTGGTGATCGATGATGCACACACAGAATGGTAAGTCATCCTGGTCCTCCCTGCTGAATTCAGTTCCGCAAGGTTTGGGGGATGAAAGGGATCTGGGAGGCATGAGGCATCTGCAGGGGGGGAATACAGATAGTTCTTCAGAGGTCGCCACCTCTGGCCCCAGGTCAGTGTCTGTTCAGTGGTTTGAGTAAGTGTAGGCTTTTCTCAGATCTTGCCTGAAAAAATGTTCATTTGGCACCATTGTCAAATTTCTTGATAGCCTCAATTTATGAGTACGAATAGGACATTCTTGGCTCAGCAGACTCAGCTGTGCTGTCACATCTAGCAGTAGTCCTAAGAGGTCACAGCTCAAGGTGTGTTAGTGGTGATGTGGTTCAGGCCCTTAGCCTACGGTTTGTGCCAGCTCCAGAAGTGAAAATGGATTCCTCTCCAGCTTTCCCCTCTGTGCAAATTTGTACATAAATTAACAAAAGATAACCCAAGCTAACTACTATCAATAGTGATGACTGCAGTTCATTAGCTGGTCTAGAGTCCATTCACCTGCTAAACATAGTGGCTATTGGTAAAAGGCTCAGATAAGCCTCAAATTTGCATGTTCATGCAGGTCTCCTTTTACAAACAGAAGTTTGGAAGTTTGTTTCCTGTGATACTAGACAGCAAAGGACACTTTCCAAAGGGTAGGGCAACTGAAGTCTTCTGAGAGAAATGACTTAGTGTTTGCAGTGTGCCCCCTGTCAAAGTTGGCTGGTTTAGAAAGATTTAGGCAAGGTGACTGAGAAACCTAATTTGGGGAAAGCCCTGAGCATGTGTTGAGGAGATGCTCATTCTTTCATCTGCCAGCTTGTCACAACACAGAAAAAAGGAAAGGGTAGCAAAAGGCTTCAAAATGTAAGAAGTTTGTTACCAGGTCTTGGCCAAGAGTGTTTATCTTATTGTTCATTTCCTCCCATGCCACTCTGTGGTAAACTTGTCATGTTTGGTCTTCTCTGCTTTCCCAGGAGAGTGGGGACAAGGTGAGACCTGTTTTCCCAGGTGTATCTTCACAAAGCAAGAGCTTAGCTGCTAGCTAAAAAGGGGCAATACGGAGTACAACTGGGTCAGGCTTCTTCAGCCAACTTGAGATAAGAGAGAAAACAGTGGGATTTTTTTCAAAGGAAAATCAACTTTTTAACAGTGTGGGAAAGTCCCTGATAAGGTGGTCATCATATCAAATGTTTCATCTGCCTGGTGTCTTTTATCACAGCAGCAGCCTCTTAATGCCAGATAAATCAGTTGGCAACACCAGTCTGGCTCAGCCCTGCTCTCTCTCATTCCTGGGTGCACCTGCAAGTCTCCGGGAAGGCCGGATGCTCACCGACCTCCGTCTGCTCAGCCTTTTGCAGTTCCTTGAAGATGCTGCCAGGTGGCAGTCCCTTAACGTAGCATCCTCCAGCTGGGGCGGGGAGTGCCTCTAACGCACAGCTCTAGCACCTGGGGCTGGGCCGGCACTGCTTAGTCCACACACTGTAATCAGAGAGGAAAACCCTAGCTCAAAGGCCAGTCTAGTCTTCCCTTGAGACTAATGGTGCTGAAGGTAGTCTAGGCAGGGGGAAGTACGAGGAGGGGTTGGACTCTTGCAGTGTTTTCATGTTTTAAAATACACACTGCGTTCAAATCCCTGACGTTATACCTCCCAGCTGCTGTTCTTGTCTTGCAGACTTTGTGGTCTGTGAGCTGCACTTACCCAAGGAGCAGCAGCTGGGAGGTATAAAGAGGAGGCATGGCTACTCACGCTGTCTTCACTCCTCCGCTCGTGTGTGAGCACTCCACGCATCCTGCTATCCCTCTGCTGCCTGTAACTTAGCACTTTCTACACATGATGGGAGACCCCTTACATCCTTCCCATCTCCCTGTCTCTGTCCAAAGGCTCACAGATAACCAATAATGCTGCCTGCAAAGGCTCCCCGCCTTCACTCTCTCTAAGGCTGTGAGGGCACTGAACCAAATTAGTGTATACATTCATGACTGTATCCTGACATGTGTATGATGTGAAAACCAAGGAAATAACATTACTAACGCTTACCTGCCACTGTTCTCCATGGATCTTTGTAGCATGGACAGAAACACATGCCTAGAAACTTTCCTAGCCTAGCTACTGCATGAGGTCCCTTCTGAGAGAGCATACCAGTATAACCACTCCAGTAGGCCAGGAGTGCTACTTGGCAGTTGGTTTTCATGTCTCCGGGAAACTCAGTGAGCCCTTGAGAGCAGCACTGGAGAGCAGTGGCTCCATGGGTGTTTATACTTGGGAAGGTAGTTCTGAGCAATGCCAGTCATCTTCTTGGTCTCATCCAGAGTGTTATGTGAGCTCAAGCTGACCAGCCCAAGGCATCAGTGTTTGCATTGTGAGAGCACAGCTGAAGAAGCTGATCATCTAGGGGTTCTGGCTGTCCTCTCTTCATCATGTACAGAAACAGTCTCAGACTTTGGATGGGAAGCAACAACCTATTGTTACTTCGGTGCTGGTGATTTGGGGTTTGGAAGAAACGTCATGGTTGCAATGTGTTTCATCTCTGCATGCATCTCTGGTTCTTGCTACTTGTGAAACCTTTGTATTTGGTTTTCAATAAACCCTTTCCTTCTCTTTTTCAAATAGTTCAGTCTAGTAGAAAAGATCCCCAAGAAATAACTACTGAAGCGCTACCTTTATTTTAAGGACGAGGGGCTTCCACAATGCCACTTTACCCAGTGCATGTTACCTGGGGTTTACAACAAGGACTAGCTTGTTCATAGGCAGGAAGGGAGAGAGACAGTGGAATCTGCCATTTGGTTTCTCTTTAAATGAAAATACTTTCTCATAATTGGAGACTGTAGCAACACTGCCAAGCCAGACATGAATTTATCATCACTCTTTGTATTACAACAGAGGCAAAGAGCTGCAAATGTGGATTAGGATGAGGTGTTGCACAAGTGCATGATGAAATGCTCTAACAACCCAAATAGGCAAGTGCATGTTGAATGCACTTTAAAGTGACAAATAGCAATCCTTTCTATTTTTAAGGAGTTGCTATGTCTCTGATGGTACAATACAGCACTCAATTTCCCTCAGAGGTCTGGAGGAAGTGAAGAGGATCCATGGGAATCCATAGCCTGTCTTACTCCATAAAATCCTTACCACTCTTGACATGCAATATGCTCTGGTTTATTCTAAAGGCAAAGTACTATAAAAATAATGTGAACCCTGCAGAATATGATCAGCTGCTTTTTGCATTAGCAGCAGTAAAAGAAAGGTATGTTCTATTAAAAGCAAGGGAACTCACACAGCTTTCTGTTAAACCACCAGCTTTTTGACAAATTTTCCATCCTTCTCCAAGACCCTGCTCTAGCACATTGCAAGGAAGCACACAGTGAATCCGCCACATGCAGGATGTGCTTGAGAGGAAAACACTCTCGGTACAGCTCCCTCATGCCCTTGGCTTTGACAGGCAGCCCTCAGAGGCAGCCACAGCACTGAAGTATCCATGCATCGGCATGCTAGGGAAAACCTCAGATTCTCTTCAGTCATTAATGGTATGTATCTCAGCCAGGTAGCCTCCACCTGGGAAATGAGGCACCTTCTTGTGGGCTGGGAATATCTGTGCCCCACGAGACTTCCAAAAATGCATCCACAACTCACCCACAGCAGTTGCCAGAAAAAAGGAGCTCAGACACG
Source organism: Eurypyga helias (assembly GCF_000690775.1). Classification (NCBI taxonomy): domain Eukaryota; kingdom Metazoa; phylum Chordata; class Aves; order Eurypygiformes; family Eurypygidae; genus Eurypyga; species Eurypyga helias. The sequence goes on along the minus strand of NW_010231264.1, from coordinate 28,374 downwards.
AATACATGCGCACACATGCAATCGCTCAGCAAAAGGGAGCGGGACCATGTGGGAAGGGGGATGGCAGGACTCCATGTAATGGGCAGATTGGCCAGCTCCAGCAGCCCGACCTCAGCCAGGAGGAAAATGTCCCAACTCTGGCCACTTCCTCGCCCGACACGCTATTAAGTAGAATCATGCCCTTGCTGGATTGAATTTCTCAGCAGATCAAATAGGATTTAGTCCTGTGAATCGCTAACCCCCATCCTCTGTGAAAGTGCTCAGCTTTCTAGCCTAATGCTTCGTGTTTAAACAGCTTATTTGGGAAGTATCAAGCACAGCTAAGGCTCCTATTAACAATTAAGCTAAAAACATTGCTTTTTGGACCAGACAGCATAACGGTTCTTGTTGCATTTGTTAGATATCTTGGTTGCATTTGTGAAATATCTCATGTCACTTGTCAAAGCCATTGGTGTGTTTTGTCCAAATTCCAGGCTGTTTCACATGCAAACATTGTTACATGCTGCCTTGCACAAAATACACGTGCGCTACGTGTGGCAGTTCTACACATGTGAATTGTGCCATGATTCGCAGAAAAAACAGTCACAGAGGATATTTTAGGAGGCACAGAATTGCATTTGTTGTCTTTCCATTTACTTTACAGCCAAATCTGCCTGAACATACTGTCTCCAAAAATTGCAAGATGAAGGAAGAAAACTGTGATTAATACTGAACAAAATCCTCTTAATACAACTGAAATGGTTCTTTGTATAATAATAATGTCATGATTCAGGTCTAATTATGAACTGTTCTGACAGGATTACTGTTTTATACTGTTCAGAAGAAGTTATCAACACTTTTTTATAAAAAACTGTTTTCACTTCTGACAGTACATGACAAATCAAGCCTTAAATATGCAGTTTGTCCAAAAATATAATTGGTCAAATAATAACAGTCTAATACTGAATTTTTGTACTATGGAACTTCCTAAATCCTAATTTTTTTGCAAGGAATCCCTTTTAAAAAATATTCAATGAGTGTCATGAGTCATTTCATGCTTTCAGTAGGTTGAAGATGATATAGCAAGGCTTCCATTCAGAGAAATATTTCAGTACCTAACTCAATTAAACATAATGAGAGGTTTTGGACTAGCTTTTGGCTTTGAGCTTCATTATTATTATTATTCAGCACTGATAATTCAAGCTTGACCTCAAGAATTTACAGGTTAAATTGCAAAGTTTTGTCTATATTTCCTGATAAGAAGCTCAGAATCATCTAACATGGTGGTAACCGACAATAAATGATCATGAACTGGCTTTTAACATACAGGGGTGACCTTTTAAGGTTTCACAAGTTCTGTGCAACTATGTGGCTATAACTTGAAAAAAAATTACCAGTAAAACTTATGTTTTCACAGATCTGGCTGAGAAACTTAATTTTCATCCATTAGCCATGTCTACCCAGGACTGAGTATTTCTGTTCCTATAACTCATGTCAAGTGTGACTGGAGGGCAAAACAGAATGCTAG
>NW_010231264.1:9453-26836 GCF_000690775.1 Eurypyga helias | reverse complement strand
AGGCACGATTGTATTAAATGTGTGTGTGTGAGAGAGTGTGCACACTTGGAAGCAACATGAAGGGTTTCTATATGCCCTAGCATACAGGCAGAGGGGAGAAAAGGAGGTAAGGCTGTCAAAGATATTCAATAAATTGTATTTATCACATTGAATTCCAATCTGTTTTAGGTATATCACCATCATGTCTGCCTGTATTTTTGTCCTGCATACGTAAAGCGACTTGGGATCTAGTCCTCCTGAATGAAAGGTGATACAGAAATGTAAAGGATTAGTATCATTACAAAAATAGACACAGGGAATATGGAAAACATTCCCCACCAGGTTATAAATATGCTAATGCAAGTTAAATCTGGGACCTTAATTGCTTTACCAGAGTTCCCATAAATGCATAGAATTTAACCTCAGAATGTCCTGCCTCGTCCTGTAAATATTAAAAAGAAAAAAAATATCCCTCAGATGAATTTCTCAAGGTTTGTGAGCCAGATTTCTTCTGCTTGAAAGCCAGCAGCCCTGCCCCAGTGTTGGTTGGAATGAGCCTGGTTCCCCTGCTCCTCAGGTCCAGGGAGGGCAGAACTGGTCTGGAATAAAATATTGCACAATCCTCAACAAAATTATATCCCTTGCAAACAGCTCCAGGCCATACTATCTACATTTAGCAATGTAGAAATGAATGTTCCAGCAATGTACTACTTTGATAATATGCAAAATAAAATTGCTGCCTCATGTTGTACTTAAAGCAGCCCCCCAACTCCACTGCCCCCCACCCCCCTCCCCAGCTCTTTGTGGCCAGGAGGAATGTGACTGCGATGTAGCCTTGGGGCGGGTCAGACCTACAGCAAAGTGTCCTTCCTATCCTGACAGCTTGGAGAAGCACAAAAAGCTGTGCCCAAAAGCAATAGCACTGCACTAACTAGTGCTTCTTCTCCAGGGTTGGGGAGGGATAGCTTTGATTACCCCTTTTTCATGAGCAGGAGGAGGTCCAGGAAGATGCTGGGGGGCCAGTATTGTGTGAGAGTCTGTAGTTCCTTGAATAGAAAGAGCAGCCTGAATGGTGGTGTCTGCAGTCGTTAAAGTGCTGGTGGCTTGCCAACCCAGGTCTCCCCCAAAAACAGGCCTTCGGTTCCCTGAGAGAAAGGGAGGACTTACAAAAGAACATTTTAAAAAACCCTTCTCCCTTCCTGCCCTAAAGCTTCCCTTTCTGTGTGCATTCAAGCAAAGAAACTCCTTGCAGCCCTGTAGGGTGAGACCTTGGACCTCATCAAGGACCTTACCACTAGGGCTTCCTTTTTCAAAAAAAAACCCCAAAAAACAACATACTATCATCACAGCCCGAGACAAACCTCTTCAGGAGAGGCGCTTCTTTCTTTGGTGTGATCCCATAACTAATAATGCCTCGCGAGTTGTTTTATGGTAACCAGAGTGGGCTGGGTCTTGTGGTTCTTCCCAGAAGGCAACAAAGGCGGTCTGTTCCCACGGCCCGACCTCAGACGCCAAGGACCTACCTGTGGTGCAGCTCTGGATTCCGTGGCTCCAGCAAGGCAGGTGGTGACACCACCAAGTGCAAGATGATCTCACCCCAGGGGGACATGGGGCTGAGTGCAGCAATACTGCACCCTGGCAATGGAGCTGAAACTTTTGTGGAGCTCTTGGCAAAGTGTCAGTGTGTTCAGGACTACCTTTTGACCCAACCCAAAACTTAGTTTTACCTCTTTGTCCCTCCCTCCCTGTCTGCACAGTTCAGGTCCCCTTTCCTTCTTTCTGCACCTGCCTCTGATGCATTCAACCTGTAGGTCAGACCTTGTCTTTTGAGGTGTCGAAGTACCCATTCATCATGCTTATCTGCAATCTTTAGCCTCCTGACGCCCCCACCCCTGGACCAACCAGTCCATCCCACAGCTGAACTGGGACAAAGTAGATGTGGACAAAAGCTCCAGTAGGTTATAGACATCATCATTTGTGGAACGATTTTTCTGTTTTCTTTGCCCTAGACAGCCAGGACTTGACCATCTCAAAATTCCCTGCTATTTGCAGCTGGGAATTGCTACACTGGGGAGAAGTGGTGAAGGGGTTGAGGTCTGGCTCCTGAAAGGAAAACCTTCCTTCTTTTCACCCCTGAAGAAAAAAGGGCAGAAATGCATCTCTCCTCCCCCCTCCCCTCCCCACTGCCTTTACAGCATGTAGGCCCTAGACAGCCAGGACTTGACCATCTCAAAATTCCCTGCTATTTGCAGCTGGGAATTGCTACACTGGGGAGAAGTGGTGAAGGGGTTGAGGTCTGGCTCCTGAAAGGAAAACCTTCCTTCTTTTCACCCCTGAAGAAAAAAGGGCAGAAATGCATCTCTCCTCCCCCCTCCCCTCCCCACTGCCTTTACAGCATGTAGGGGCTGGGGCGGGGCATTCCAGCGGCTGCTGGCCAGTATCCTGGAAACTGTCTCCTTTTTCCCAGTCCCAGCCCCTTTTATGAAGGAGACAATGCGGACATACAGTGAGTGCCTTGTGCATCACTTGGGCCCCCAGACCCTTTGACACAGGGATTTCATACAGTGGCTAACCCCCTCCCCGAGGTGCCTCCACACCCAGTCCAGTGGGCTCCAGCCTCGCCTTTTCCAGGCTAATCCAGAAGGAAGTTACATGCCTTATTTTCCTAAGGGGCTTGAGAGAAATATGTGTAATGTGATTCCAGGGAAATAATACAGATAATTCCATAATTTACCCATGGTTCCCTTTTGGTTTATTTACCCATGTCTCTTCACCATTTCTCTCCCTCTTTCTTCCTCCCACTCCCTTGCCCACCTCTCCCCAAGGGTCTCTTCAGCATGTTTTGCTCTGGCCCCTCCACAGGGTGGGAAATGCTGCTTCCCACTCCAAATGATAAGCGATCTCCAATCCAAAGTGTGGCTTGGCTTTCTTTGCGTGTTGTGTCTTGCTCCAGAGGCACAAGCTCAGGCAAAGGATTTGGAGGAATTTGCAATTATAATATCCCCATGCCCCTCTTTAGCACTTTCTCAGTGATACCAAGGCCATTTCTGGGGTGAAGGTACAAGCCTGCTCCTGAGTTTGTAGCTGCAGCTGTCTGTTGAACAGTGGTGCCCCAAAAAGTGCCTGGGTTCGTTCACATCACGGGATTTGCGCTTAGGCTTATTTTTTTTATCTGAAGGATGGCTTCCCAGTTACTCCAAGACACACTACCAGCAATTGCAATGATGCTTGCTATGTCAGCTCCACTGAGGCCTCTCACAGGAAGATCTGAGCTATATTTCTTTGATGTTTTCCTATCCTAGAAAATTGTTTCATACAGGAGCCATTTTTACAGGATACCCTGAAGAAGTCCCATGACTTTAATAGGAAATACCAGCCTGTGTTCGAAGTTGCATAATGTGTCATTAACCTCTGCTTCATCCAGCTAACAGACCTGCAGGGACAGCTTTAAGCTTTGAAACACTGCACTCCTCCAGGCCACCGTGGCCTTCAAATCTCTTGTCCCTCCTGCCTACTCCCTTCCCAATGCAGAGTCTGGTGTTCTGCACCTATTCTTACATGGGCTGCTGTCTAGTGGCACTGTACGTGGGGAAGCGCCCCTTGGGCACTTTCTCTAGCTGATGCTAGAGATACCTGGACATCTTTTCCTGTTCCTCACCTATGCAGAGCGTTTTCCAGCCCAGCAGAAGTTGTACAGTCCCCTGCTGCATCCCTCGTGTCTCTGTTTCTCACAGATCCAGGCAAAAACACTGAAGCAGTCCTCTGAGGCAGGTTGGATATGTTTCTTTGCACCAAGAGAAAAAAAGCAGAAGGATGAGAGAAGAAATAACTCCAGGAGAGACAGTACAAGCTCTACATAAATAGCTTCCCTTGGATTCCTGTGCTGAGCATGTGTTGGATGATGGGTTGAGCTCTTACTGCACCTACTTTTGTTTTAAAGCAGAGAGAGTACAAGGCAGGCATAATCATTTATTTATTGTACAGAGAGAAATTGCAAGATGATCTGTGCTCTCCTAACAGAAGTAGCTTGTGAGTTTTGGCTCTTTGCTGTTGATCCTGGAAGCCCCTACTCCACACGTAGGAGTTGCTTCTCCTGTGCCGTGTTTCCCCATGATGCAGGAGTAGCAGAGGGGTGCAGGCTGGTCCCTTCAGCTCTCATACCTGTAGCCCACTGGCCCAGCCCTACCTCCCATGGAGCTGGTGACTCCTGAGGATTTGATGGGGAACTTGGTGCCCCATGAAGGCTGAATCCTTGTGTTTGCAGACTAAGGGCATTAGTACAAAGGTGCAGGGGAGCACACTAATTAGGGCAGCCATCATATAGGTGTAGTAAAAGTTGTCCCAGCTGTTGGTGACACCAGAGGGATAAAATCTGGTACCCGAGTATCTTACAGTTGCGTTTGCAGCCTTGCATCAGTGCTGCCATCCCTTGCTCAGATAGATGCTTTGCGAACACCTAAGGACACTAATGTTATACATGGACTTTCTGTGAATTAGCTCCTATGTAGGTAATTGGAGATTAATTTATCATTTATTTTTCCCTGCTGCTATTAGGGATACACTCTGTATCTGACAGAAAATCATGTATATGCTTCCTCCAGTCATGGTTGCTGAGGCAGACTGGGACCTTTTCATGGCAGCTCTGGAAAATAAGTTTTTATTCTTTCCAAATTACTTCATAAGAAGCATCAGGTTTCCTGTGGCCCTGTAATCATGTCAGGGCTGAGGCAGAAAACACAAGTTATGTTTGTCTGATGTGCCTGCACCCAGAAAATATGTCTTTTTCCAGAGTGTGTGGCTTCTTCATTGCAAAGAGAGAGGGGTTCAAGGCAAGCTTTCTCCCTGGAAGACACAGCAGACCTTTGGCTGTTTATTATGGTGTTTCTTCCCTCCCAGCTGTTGCGGCCACAATTAAATGCATTGCCTAGCACTGTAAATCCCACCCAGGCACTGCTCTTGAGCATGGCCCTGCAGTTTTCTTCAGTCAAAACATGTTTACATGCTAATTTACTGAGATCACAGCAACCGCACCACCCCATCTGCACCCTGGCTACCCAGATTATAATGCTGTGTTCTGGCGGGTTGGACATCTGACATGCTTTCAAATAAAGGGATGGCCAGCCAAGCAGTGGTCAGTGCTGCAGGCTGCCTGCGAAAAGGGGTGGCTTTGCATGGCTAGTGCCTTGCACGCTGCCCCAAGCTGGGGGATGCCAGGCAGACAGCACACACACCCCGACACACACCCCTGCAGTGATGAGCCACTTCTCTGATCTGCTGGCAGTTGGCTGTGTTGGAAGGGAATGGGGACACTTCTGAGGGTCCCCAGAAAGGCTTTTGACTGGTCTTCGGGGTGCTGCTCCCCTGTTGCACTACAAGCTGTCCAGATAACCCTGCAGCATGTCACTTCCTAGGTAGAGGTCTGGAAGAGCCTTGCTGAGGTGGTTTTGAGGCAGAGAGCATCCCCAAATGTCTTGCACAGTTTCACCTTCCAGAAGCATCGATCTTTCTTTCTTTGTGCTAGAGCAGCATGGTCTTCCTTTCCTCCATCCCACATCTCCTGTAGGGACCAGGAGTCATTTTGTACATCACACAGTACTGACCAAAAGACTCTTCCTCTTGCAATGGAGGCATCATGATGTTTCTGCAACATCAGCAACAATTCTAGCTTGCTTGAAATTTCAGGGGCTCCAGGGTGAGGCTAAAGCAATTTTTCATTTCAACATGATAACCTCTACTGCCCAGGGGCTTCAAAACCCCAGGTGTGAATTGAAAACATCACTCCATCTATTTCAGAGATGTTTCAGTAAGAATTGTTTTGTTCTTACCCTGGGCTGTGTCAAAATGATGGGCTGACCAAAATATTTGACTGAAAATTGTTTAGCACCTGTAGTCTTCAGAGACATTCAGAACAGGGTAACCCTCTTGAGAGGCTGTCTTTGAAAGAAAGTGATATATTGTGCTGTTAAAATAAAGTTATCTGAAACAGGGGATGAGACAACCTGTGCGGAAAGAGGGATACGAAGGAGAGGCCACGTGATTTCTAAGTCAAGGTCCCTTGCTCTACTCCAGTGACTCCTCATGCTAGGTGTGCTCTCTCTGTGACTATCCATGAGCAGAGCCACTGTTGTAGAGATGGGAAGAAGGATTGTTCTTAACCATGTGAAGACTAATTTTCTGGACTAGGTAGTGGAAGCCTCTTTGCTCCATCTGTACTGGGCTGAAGACTGTGGTTAATCACACTTCATTACAAGCTGAAGCAAAGCAGCACCAAAGTGTCGGCAGAGGGGAGAGGCCATAGAGGGAGGAAGTGTGTTTCATAAATGTGGGTAAGGAGTCTACATTATGAGTGTGCTGGGAATAAAAACAAGCTTGTACCAGTGAATAGCGTGCCTCAAATTTCAGACCAGTTCCTGTGGGCCCACTTAAAGCTTATTCCAGTTTTTAAGAAGTCGATGGCTCCAGCAATATCTCCAATGTTTAGGAGCAAGAAATGTTGCCAGACCCTCTAGAGCCATGCCGCTAGAAATATGATGGAATTATTAAGTGCATTTATTGTTCCTGTTTATTGTTAGAAGCATGACGTCTCAGCTTGTCTGCTGAGTTCCTTTTTACATGCAACACTCATAAATTCAAAAGAGGGGGGGAGAATGGCCGGAGTTCTGCTTTTTATACGGGACAGGGGTTGTTTAAGCCACTTTGTCTTGGTCACACCTGGCTGCTACACTGTCCCTCGCTAACATCTGTGCAGAGGTTGTCTTAGCATCATGCAAATGGATGGGCTGTCTGGGAAGGGAACCATGATACAGCCTTCACATACCCTCATTAGAGTGAAGTGGAAAACTTCTGACATTTTTAATATCAATTTCTAATAAAATGAAAACTTTTAGCCTTGTGTTGAGCCAGAATAACAAAACCAAACTAATTTTATTTACGTTGCTGGGGGTGGGGAGCATTCAGCTGAAAACTGTGTGTTTCAGCCATGGGGAAAATTGCCTTCCTACTGTCTCTCTGTTTTTTATTGGAACAAATAGACACATAGTAAAAGTGTGAGCCAGCTTCCTTTTTTGCTAATACTATAAAATAGGGAGCAAAGCCGGCTTCCCCTCATTTTCCTTTACTTCTTTATTCTGTCCTGTCTTTGCCAATTGGAAACAGAACGCAGAGAGTTACTTTGTCTCTGGAAACAACTCTTGCAAGGCTTGACTGTTTTCAATGCTTTCCAAATAGAAGAGCATTTTGGAATTCACATAGTCTTCCTGAAGTTTTAGAGAAGGAGGTCTGAGAAAATGAATTCATGTTTTCTTCTTTCAAGCTTGTTTGCAAGGAGAAAATTAGGGAGAAAGATTCACAGGGGAAATTATACTGGCAATTTCCCTGCTGATTAATCAATGTAAGGGACATTATACTCAAATATTAATAAAAAAGCTTGAACTTCCTGCCCTTTTCCTATGTTTTCTTCTCCAAAACTACTGTCTGCCTTCCCCTCTCATGAACAACCGATCCTTCAGAAGTGCTTTGTTGTCTGCACAGAATAGGCAGCAGGAGCAGAGGTGTTGGAAGGCATAGGTCCTTCTCATGCCACTGTTCAACTCCAGTTGAACACAGCTGCTCAGTTCAGAAGAGATGCTTCATTAGTGGCAACGTAGATGCAGTTATTGTTTCTCTAAATCAGTAGCAGAAAGACAAACAGAATCAAAAAGCAGCTCTGTAATGAGAGAGCAAGAGAACAGGCTTCACAAGTACAATTACATCGCATCAGCTGTGATGATAAAGATCCTTGCTCAACATCAGAAGTTTCCAATGCCATGCCATATGTTGCTCTCCTCCTTTTTAGAATTGAGTTTTAAATGAGATATAGCAAGGAATCGTTGATTAGAGTTGTTGCTCTGGAAAAGATCAGGAGAGCATTTGGTTTCCAGTTTGAAAATAAAATGAAAAAGTCACAAGTCTTGAAGGAAATTTCCAATGTGGTTTTCATCTGGCTTGGCAGGTTTCTTCTGGAGAACAGAAAGCTGAAAGAAGATAGGAATTTGGAAGACATGCTGTGACCCGGATAGAAATTCTTCGGCAAAAAGAGAAATGTAGAAGCAAAACAGTATGTAATGAAAATCAAAAATCTTCTTTTACCAAGTTTGTCTCTCTTGTTTCTTCTGCAGGACCAAATATTTCCAGGGGAAGAAGGTGAATGGAGAGTTTGATATCCGCGTGGAACAGGTCAGTGACAACTGAATTTGGCTCTAAGAAACGTGTGTAGATGTGGATGAGGTATTAATGACAGATAATCCATGGATATTTTTTCTCTTGAAGAAAGGAACTAATGAGGAGTTTTAAAACATGTCTATTTTATAGAGTTATGGAAACTATAAATGAAAATGTTTTCTTGGGCCGTCCCTTCATCCTCCCTATCTTTGCAGAATCAGTCGCTATTTCACTTTTAAATGAAATTTTCTGTTCCAGTGATGGGATTATAATTTCTTCCATTGGAAGTCTGCCTCACAGCTCTCTATGTATGCCTGAAAAGGTGCAAAGCCAGCATGCCATACTACATATTGGTGATGTAATGTTTCACGTGCAAGCTACACCACAAGTCTTCTGACTTACCCTGATTTAAGCCTAAAACCTTTGCTTTAAGTATGAAAAAGAACTACATATGGCAAAATCTTTTTATCTGTTGGAAGTCCATATGAAGAGTCAGGAAGTTCACGGTCTGTTTTCTGATGTGCTCTGCAGGGCATCGGACAAATTCTCTGTTTCCCTGTTAGCCTTGGCACTGGCCATTCATTTCTGTTGAAAACTCTCCATGTTGGGGTCTGTCCCCTCCTCTCTGTGTTGGTGCAGTGTCTGTCAAAATGAAGTAGCAGTATTGACTGGCAATTTGGATGCTGTTGCCAAAGTAGAAATAGTTATTAATAATCATCTGCAGGTGCCTAACTTGAAAGCAGACATAAGAAGAGAGAGACGTAGAGATGAGCTGGTGATACTGAATATTCTTGTTTTATGCTCATTAGGGCTATAAAACTGCTTGGATGGATAAAGCAAGCTGGTAAATGTTCTTCAAATGATCTGACATTTTCTGTCTTTATAAAGCTGTTGATTCTGCAGTGTGTGTGCATGTGTGTACATGCACATGTGTGTGTATAGAAGTATTAATGCAGTGGTTTTAGAGATTTTCTTAGGACCCATTTCCCTTCAAAAGTTGTTCCTTCTCTTTTCAAAGGGGTGCTGTCCAGTTGCCTGGGACTCTTGCATAAACACACATGCTCTGATCATGATCTGGGTGGGACAGAAAAGTTAATAAGTCATTTTATTTGCAATTGGGATACTATGAACACTTCGTTTTCCTCTTTTTATCGGTATCACACTTGTCAGTACTGGGTGGTATTAGCAAAAACAATTCTCACTTGCACTTCCTTATCAAAGTCTCTTTTGCTGCTGCCTCAGTAAATGTTCTAAAAATAGAACAGGAAAGTAAGAATAATCACGCTTCTCACACAGAAGAATGGAATCAAATACTAATTCAGATTTTCCCAACTTCAAAGCTAGACCTGGTACTCTTCAAAATGACCTGTTAATTCTTCCCTAAACCTTCAGTCTCTGTCTTTCTCCTCCTAGTCCCTCTCCTCAGCTGAGGTCCTTATAAAGGAGCTATCTTCAAACGGTTGGTGAGTGGAGAAGGGCAGAGGTGGACTCTTGATCCCTGATGGGTTAGACCCAGTAATGACGTTAGTCATCATTGCTAGGTAGCTTATTGCATTTCCCCAAGGGGTCTGCAGAGGGACTGTGCTGGGTTTGTGTGGTGGGGTTTTGGTAGCTGGGGAAGAGCCACAGGGGTGCCTCCTGTGGCTCTAAATCAACCCCACCTCTGGCCACAGCCAAACCAGTGAATGCCTCTGTGATTTACATATTTAAGTGGGGGAAACAAAATGAGAAGCAGGGGAAGAAGTGGAAACACAGTGTGGAGAGAGGAGCGGAAGGGAAGTGTGATATGAGAGAGACAACTGAACAAATAAAGGTCAGTGTGGAAAGGCAGGAGGAGGTAGCTGGAGAAGAGGTTCCCCTGTAGCCCCTGGTGAGAGGGGCGGCTGTGCCCTGCAGCCATGGAGGGTCATGGGGGAGCAGAAACCCCCCCCTGCAGCCCAGGGAGGCCCACACCAGAGCAGGTGGCTGTTCCCAAAGGAAGCCGTGACACTGTGGGAAGCCCACGCTGGAGCAGGCTGCGGAAGGATGCCCCCCCGTGGGGTGAAGTTAGTGAAGAACTGCAGCCTGTGGGAAGGACTCACACTGGAGAAGTTCATGGGGGATGGTCTCCTGTAGGAGGGGCCCCAGGCTAGAACAGGGACAGAGTGTGAGGATCCTCCCCAGAGGAGGAAGGATTGGCAGAGACAACGTGTGATGGACTGACCACAAACCCCATGCCCTGTCCCCCTGCACTGCTGGTGGGGAGGATGTAGAGAAATGGGGAGCACTGAGCCCAGGAAGAAGAGAGGAGTGAGAGAAAGTCGGTTTTAAGATCTGGTTTGGTTTGTCTCTCATTGCCCCACTCTGATTTGATCAGTAACTAATTAAATTGATCTTTTTTAAATTGATCTTTAAAATTTAATAATCTTTAAATAATCTTTAATCTTTAATAAATCTTTAAATTGATCTTCCACAAGTCGAATCTGTTTTGCCAATGACCATAACTGGTGAGTGATCCCGCCTGTTCTTGTCTCCACCCATGATCCTTTCCTTATATTTTCTCATCCCCTCCCCACTGTGGGGAAGAGTGAGCGAGCGGCCGCCTGGGCTGGCTGGGCCTAAACCACAATGGGGACTCTCCCAGTCTGTCTCCTGAAACCCTTCACACAGGCTGAATGCTTGTGGGTGAGAAGAGGCACCAAGTTGCTCCAAGCAAAGACTGAAAGGCTGGTGTGACTCTGCTGGAGTGGACCATCGTCAGGCCCCTTGTGGCCTTCTTTAAATACTGAGCATAGTGACCGCAACATTGCCCAAGGGAAGGAAGCACGCAGTGGGTAGGACAGTTGAGAAACAATGAACAAGGGACCCAGCTACTTCCCCTTGCCCCCTCTCTGCCCCTCAGATCAGGCAACTGAGCCTCCACATAGCGGGCAGGGAACTGCTCTTGACTCCCCAGACCTCAAAAGCAGAAGGGGTGTTCACTTTGCCCAGCTGGATCCACTGTCTATCAAGGGAAACACAGAAGCTGCATTGTCAAGGGCAGTCCTCGAACCTGACCTCAAGCCCCTCTGCATATTGTTGAGGTCAAGAGAGGGGCACTTCTTTCTTCAAACTCTGGCTTTTTGTTCCCTTCTTTTTTTTTGCGTATCCATCCTTGCTCAGTATTTCTTGATATTTGTTCTTCATTCATTGCTACTTCCCTGATTATCTGGATCCTTCCTTGCTTCATCCTCTTCCTCAAGCACAATCCAGGAGCTAAAATTGTTGTGGAAGAGGTCCTCTGAGGCTGAATGAAGACCCTCTTGACCTGAAAAATTACTGTTCTTCCACAATTTTATTACAGGGGAAAACCAAACAAACCCCAACAAAACAGGAAAGAACTGAGTTTACCAGCCTAGTCATAGAATCATAAAATAGTTTAGGTTGGAAAAGACTTTTAAGATCATCTAGTCCAACCATTAACCTAACACTGCCAAGTCCACCACTAAACCATGTCCCTAAGCATCACATCTACATGTCTTTTAACTGCCTTCAGGGATGGTGATTCAACCACTTCCCTGGGCAGCCGGTTCCAATGCTTGGCAGCCCTTTTGGTGAAGAAATTTTTCCTAATAACTGATCTAAACCTCCCCTGGTCCAACTTGAGGTTATTTCCTCTTGTCCTATCACTTGTCACTTGGGAGGAGAGACACACCCACCTCTCTGAAGCCTTCCTGACCTTGGGCAGATCAACACTCCCACCCAACTTGGAGTCATCTGCAAACACACTAAGGGTGCACCTGATCCTCTTGTCCAGGTCAGTGATAAAGATACTTACAGAACTGGCCCCAGTACTGAGCCCTGGGGAACACCGCTTGTGATTGGTCGCCAACTGGATTTAACTCTGTTCACCACCACAATTTGGGACCAGCCATCCAGCCAGGTTTTGTACCCAGCGTGTTGCTCTTTGAGATCCTGACTCAGCAGTCTTCACTACTGTAACCATCCCATGAAGAGCACACAGACTGTGCCATGGTGCACAAGCCCTACCCTGGCTGTTCAGTTCTGAATGAACTCTACATCAGATCAAGGTTTGACTTTCATGCACCTCTTGAGTCACTGTGTCTGCTCAGCTAGTTCATTTATTTTTTCAGTTTTCCATTTGATCTTGCTTCAAATAACCACACATTATTGCCTCAACAAGAAATACAGTTTGCAGTAGGAAAATTTTTTATATTTTATAGGAAAAAACTTTTTTGATTTGAAAAGCTAAATAACAAAAAGATTTGAATGGCAGAGAGCAGTGGAAGCAAATATCCAAATGTTAAATACTCTTGAAAAACCACATTGGGAAAAAGCAACTGCCCTATTTTTTTCTGACAGTGCTATTTTTTGCTATTCTTCCAGGATGCTCTGTAGTTGGTTGAAACCAAAGGAAGGGTTTGCATTGTTCCTTTTTCTCTTTTTCTTTCATCTCCATCTCTCTTACATCTTAATTCTTTCTTAGCAAGCCATTTCAGCAATCTTTGGGGGAAGTAGTGCAGGATAGTAAGTGATTTTATTTTTTAAGTCATGACGTCACTTATGTATCACGGAGCAGGAGTGCTGAAAGCAGCACTCTCTCTCTCTCAGCAGTGGGAAGTCAGTATCTAATCTGGTTATACACCCCCCTACCAGCTCTCAGAACTGCCTCTCCCCCTTGGCTGTTGTCCGAGGAATGCAAGACATATGTGATCATGCTGTCTCGCCCCGTCTGTCCCCCACACCCAAAGCTGTGGAAGATACTAGCTGATTTCAGCTGAATTGGAGAAACAGGCAGAAGTTTCAAGATACTCAGTTTCTACAAGAGGTGAATTCAGTTTGTATTAGACCCTGGATAATCAGCAGGGAAGAGACTGTTAAATACCATCCTGCTGCTCAGGGAGCTGCTTTTGTGCTTGTATGAAAATTAGGTTTTCTGGACTCTTGCAGAAGGTTTTCTAGTTCTTTAATGCAAAAGTGAATTACATGACCTCAATACCACCCCCAAGCCTTTGTTCTGCAGCTCAGCCCATTACCACTAGCAAGAGACACTGTGGGCACTGCCTGGTGCCAGCGAGTAGGAGAGGGGGTTGTCCGGGACACCGTGGACACCTGATGGTTTAAGTTTTACTCAGTGTGGGTTAACCCCTAAGCTTCAAGGAGCAGCTGGGTCTAAAAATACTGTCTCTGGTTTATGCTAAAAATAAGGTTCTTCCTTTTAGATTTTGATCCATGTTGTTGCTTTTACTTGCCTTGTGATTTCTAGCTTTGAGAACTACAGTATATACATCTCCAGTTCCTATCTCTAGAAAAGCAAAAGCTAGAGAAATTATTTTAGAAATTAAAAGTATAAGTTTGATTATATAAAATGCCTCTAAGGCTAAGCTAAACTTAAAGTAGAACTTTAAAGTGCCATAGGAGTTGACAACACTGCTTTTAGTCTCTCCTGAAATTAATTTCGCTTTTACCTTTTCAGTCCCCCCTCACTGCCCAGAACATAGGAGGCATTAGGAAATAAAGTATATTCAGGAAGGAGAGGAATTGTACTGTAGACCCTATGCTCTGCAAAACATTTTCCATCACTGGAGGCAACTGGTAGTAATTCAACATCTCCTTCCCCACCTTCTCTGCCCTGTCCCAGAGAAGATCAAGCCTTGCATGCTCTAAGGATGTCACATGACTCTGGGGTTTCCCATATGGATCATATACCCCAGGTGGGGGTCTCCTTGGGTGTTAGGCATGCCCTATGCAGAGGGGGGGATGCCGCATGGCTCTGCATCACCAGCACAACCAGAAGGTGGCAGAAGATCTGGAGCTGAGACCTGGACAACCACAGATCCATCAGGCAGACTGTGACACGATGGGTGATGGCCGGATGAATGAGACTCTTGTCACAAAGCAGGAGGACCACTGGGATGACCGTGGAGACCTGACATCAGAGGGAACTAAAAGAGTTGAGTTTGTTTATCCTGCCAAAACAGAGACTAAAGGAGACATGGCTGCTCCTGCTCCTTAATACACAGTTTTAAGGAAAGGTTTTGTGACATGGTGCCTGCAGTAGCAAGCGGTTAAACCCTGTGGCTCGGGTGGACTTTTCCAACATGGTTAACGAGAGCTCAGGAGGAGAGAGGAGAGCACAGACCTAGCAGTCAAGAGCAAGCAGCACTTCTTAGAGAGTGTCTGCCACCTTCGGGGTACCTTTCCTTCAGGTATTTCCTAAAGGCATTCCAATATATTTAGAGGCATCCTTCCTGGCACTGGCTAATTGATGGGCGGGGGGGTAAAAAGGGTGATGGAGGACTGATGAGGCCATAAGGTTCATCTAAATTTTTATTCCTGTTGTTTGTCCACCCGTCTCCTTCCCACTGTTTCCTGCTGTGACGAGGTGGGTCCGTCTGTCTGTCTGACATGCATTCTTCTTGCACAGCTCATTCACTTGTTCCCGCTGCCTGGTTTATTTTCAGGGAATGATTATTCAGTGAACTCTTATGTACATGCTTCTGGAAAAGTCTTGTGGTATAGATTATGACTCCATTGGCAGCATTGTCAGGAAAAAAAAAGTTGTACTTGGCCCTCACAGAAGATAATTGTAATACAAATCATGAATTCCAGTTCCATTGTACTTCCCGTCCTAAAGAGATATTTTCATGTGCAGCATAAAGTGGTCATCTCAAAAGGCAGAGTCTGATAGGCCCATGTATGATGAAAGGAAAATTAGCCTCTCATCAAACAACTGTATAATTTTTATTCAGGTTTTGGGGTTTTTTTTTCCAGCTGAAAGCCAGAAAGCAGTTCAAGAACAGCGGCAGCAGTTCTCGTGCTTTGCTACATACGAGCATTCAGAAACCATGAATAAAGGGAACTGCAGAAACAGCAAGAATGACTCAAAAATCATGAATTTCTTAAATAAATAGTATCTTCAATTTATTTTTTGTTTGTTTTCCACTGGCTTTTGGAGGCTTGCAGAGTTCATGGTTTTGAGCTATTTCTTAGGATCAAAAGGTTTAGAAATGCACTTTTGCTAGAGCTCCAATTTTCTGGCAGTCACACAACTTCTGAAAAGAAAATTTAAGAGACAATTCCAAATTCCATCAAATCCAATGCATCGAAATGCACTCACACAGGTCAAGGCCTTCAGCACCAGCAATGTCTCCAGGCTAGGAGCATGCATCCTAGCTTCAGGACTTGTGAAGAGCAGCTGGGGAAGCTCCCCTTGGAGCCACACAGCAGCAACCCCCTCCCAGCTGGACCTCTCCATCCTTTTCTCCCAGAGAGCTATCCCAGCACTGGGGGAAGATGGGGAGCGGGGTGCTTCCCCAAGGGAAAATGTCTCAGGAAAGAGCCGTGGGGAATCAGGGTGTGTAATCTCTAATTCTGCATGCATGTGCACACCAAGTGCTCACAGCCCCAGCCCTCCCCCTGTTCACATCCCATACCATCTGAAATGCTTGTAATGGTTGTAGTGAAATGTGCAGTTGCAGGAATGTGGTCTGGTTTCTGCCAGTCTTTCCTTGTACATATTGGAAGATCCACCAAAAGCTAAAGCACAAAATCCACGGAGGAATGTATGGGATTTGGTTAGGCAGTAGTCATTCCTCATCCCAAGTGCCTAAGCCATGACACGAACCAGCCTGTTTTTCTGCCCACTTTTTGTGTCACAGGGCAGGGGAAATAAAACACATGTGTGGTGATAATTGGTGAGGAGTTTCAGGAGCAAGACTGGGAGAGTGGAGATCCTTGATCAGAGTACAGTCAGTGAGTATGGAAGAGCCAAAGGAGACAGGGAGACTGGGGAGCTCCAGCCATGCAGGGGACCCAGTGCCCTGCAAGCCACCCGTGGCTCCAGTGCCACAAGTCAACCTACCTTTCCCCATGCCCATGTGGGTGAGAGGAGCTGCTCAGAGTAACTACTGAACTGATGCTTAGGATCCTGGATGTGAGTGCTCCGCATTGCCTTATGGAAAGCTGCATACTGTAGTGGTAGCTCGGCGCTGTGATTTATGCAGAGGAGTAACCTGCCAAAATGCCAGTGTATGTGTTATAGCACCCGGTGTGTTGCACTGAGGAAGGTGCAAAGGTTCCCTGGCAGTGCTAAAACCCCCTCTGCTATTTATGTGTATGGGTGGTGTAGATGCAAATGGGGGTATGTATGGAAATAGTCACACAAAAGTCTAATAATTGTGTGTCTCCCTTTAAAGCAATAACTAATCTGAGCAGCTTTTAGTAAGGTTATGTACAGATGACAATTTAGAAAGTTCAGTAGCTCAAAAAACCCCAATGTTCTTGTCACTGCATGGACACACTAAGTCTGCTTGCTTAAAAAAAATTCAGCCGCCATGCTCCCAAAACCCAAACCAAAAATCTGTCTTGCATCCTTAATCCTGCCTTCCTGTGCCGCAACGAAGATGAACTGACCCTCAGCATCTGCGCAAGGAGCAAACTGGGATGCTTTCCTGGGGTTCCCCCTTGACACGCAGGGAGAAGTTTAATAAGGACATCTGCCAGAGGCCGAGATTGTCCCAGGACAGCTGAGGCTGGAAGGTACATCTGGATATCTTGTAGCCTAATATCCTGCTCCGAGCAAGTTCACCTAGAGTAGGCTGCCCAAGACCATGTCTAATAAAGGTTTTAGTATCTCCAGGAATGGAGACTCCACAGCCTCTCTGGACAACCTGTTCCAGTGTTTGACCATCATTAGAATAAAAATGGTGTTTTCTTATGTTTACATGGAATTTAGTGTATTTCATTTTGTGCCCATTGCCCCTTGTCCTTTCCTTGGGCACCACTGAGAAGAGTATGGCTCAGTCTGCTTTACTGTCTCCCACCAGGTTTTTATGGATATTGACAAATGTCCCCCTTACATACCAATCATTAATGTCAGATGCACAAGACAGGGAACTGAAGGCAAGTCAGTAGCCTGGACAAAGCAATAATGCAAGGATTACAGCAGATCTCAGCCATAATGAGAGGTTAAAAACAGTCACGTTGCTGCACATTTCATGGGAACGTAGGGACAGCAGTATTATACTAGGGCAAGTGGCCTTACCTCTTACTCAACAACGGTCAGGTCTCTGCTGAAGGATCATGGTGAGTCTGCACCATTACAACTCGAGAAAGTTGCAGACCTGTCAGAGAGGATGCCCGTGAGAGCAGTAACATTGATCACTGCTGAAAAACATCACCTACAAAAAATTCTTACAGGAATAGGGTTGGTTTTGTCGGCGAG
>NW_010231264.1:0-9409 GCF_000690775.1 Eurypyga helias | reverse complement strand
GGGGTGCGGGTGGGAAGGAAGAAGGAAAGGTAAGTCTTTAAGCAGAGGAAGTAATGGACAAAAAAATTAGAGTCTTAAAAAATAAGGTTAGAAATTTAGATTGGACAGTGGGAAAACTTTCCAAGGTTGTTAAGGCACAGATTACCTGGGGTGGTTTCTCATCTATGGAAGATATAAGGAGGTTATGTAGTATCTGAACACAACAGCAGAGGTGGAGCTGGTCCTGCCTTGGGAAAGAAAGACAGACTATGAAATGTCTTGAAGTCCTTCCAACACAACTTTCTGTTATTCTATGAAAAATGCTTAAAATCTACCTTGAACATGTGCCTCCCATGGAGCATTAAAAGGTGTGGCTTCCATGCCAGGCATTTCTAATATTGCATGATTTAAAATAACAGAATTCTCTTTATTGTATTATCAGCTAACAGAAACTCCCCCAAAAGATCTCCAACACCCAGAGATCAGTGATAGGAAAGACTGAGAATATTTTAAGATTTAGTTCAAATATTCTGGAGAGATTTCTGAATCTGAATACCTGAAACAGGCATTTTTTGCAGAACTATCCTCAAAATACCTGTGGGCATCTTCCCAAATCTGGGCCTCAGAGAGGTACAAAGTATTTCTACTCCTACAGTCTGTATAACATTATTCTTCGAGACAGATTGTGTCACCTTTGTCACACATGCTTCACTCTTGCCCTGGATGTTTTGCAGCCACTGGCACCATTGCAAAGCAAGTATAAACCACCACCAGGCTAATGTAATGCCGCCTGTATGTTAGAGCAAATGACTCTGCGAGGCCACAGGGATCTGGGCTCTCCTGTTTTATGCATAGTTACCTGTCACTCTATCGGCATGGGCTGCTTTCAAAGACCTCTTTGTCTGCAAGGTAAACCCAGGCTGGAGATGATCTCAGACTTGAAATCCCAGCCAAGGGAAGTCATCAGGCTACAAAACCCACAAAGTTAAAAATACAGGGAGCACTGGAAAATCAACAGGAAACAATTTCTGCTGACTGAAGTTTTCAGTCTTCTTCCAAACGCCAGCTAGCAGCGGCCCGTCAGATGGGACAAAGCAGCTCCATGAAAACAGCAGCGGTCCTTAACTTAGTCCTGTAAAGCAGGAACAAATGCCAGGAAAAGATTAGGATTGTTCCTCTGCTGTGATTGTATATCTGGGTGTTTTGGGGGCAAGGTAGTTAAGTCCCGCAGACCCTCTCTCCACTCCTGCCTCTTGGCCAGGGTGCCCTGGACAATGGTTGCCAAAGGGGATTTCTCTCTTTCTTTTGGCTCTGGACATCAGCAGGCCTGAAATTGGTCCTGGCAGTTTGGTATGAAGTATTTACCAGCTCGGGGGATTCCCAGGCCTGTTTGGATGTCAGGTGTCTGAACATAGCTTTGTTGGTCTGACTGCTCATGGCAACGCCTGTCAGACTGACTTAGATTCTAAGTGCCAGGCATCAAATGAAGATCGCCTGTTTTCACTCCCAGCAAAACAAAGTGTTAAGCTCTTTAGTACAAGACCACTTAAAACGAAGAAAAGCATTAAAAATATGAAAACACAGACCTAAAACTTCCCTCTCTTGCTCTGGGTTTCACATGAGAGGATGCATCCCTCAGCTGCAGAAGCTGAAGGTCCAGCTCAGTAACACTCTGCTTTCAGAGTGGGACATCTTTGAGGAATACGCAGACACAGAGGTGGGAAAACCATCCCTTCATCTCCCCACTCTACAAAGCCTCACCAGCCCACACGTAAGCTAAGCAGCAGGTATGCTGTGTCCTACTTGTCTTGTTGTGCTGGGGAGATCACTGACGGTACCCCAAGCATCTCCTCTTGCTGAATTTTTTTCAAGGTGGATTCCCCTCTCCTTACATGTATTGAGCTTTTTAAATACATAAAATGCAGGTGCCTTTTAAGGGTACATATTTTCTTATTTCTGATCCCGTATTATCACTGAAGAAGCTTGTCTGTGGCCAAGGCATCACTCTGCAATCTCATAAGAAACGCCCAGCCAGTCACCTGAGCCGCTGCCATTCCCTCTCTGTGTGTGTGTCTGTTTGAAAATGGATTTATTTCTCAGCCAGAGGAATTTTCCCCCTCCTTTCACTGTAATTGGGAGTTACAATGATGTAAGATCACGTAAGGGTGTTGCTTTGAAAAGTTTACACAGGGCCACAGGCATGAAATCTCATTACATCATCGGGTCACCAGTCCACGGTCATTGCTTTAAAATTATGTGGATTTTAAAAGAAGAAAGTTGGAAGTGATTTTTTCATTTGTCGTCTGGCCTCTGAGCCTTTACAGGTGCACTAGTTCTCCATTAGCAAGTTTTTTCCATGTGGTCATGAGGACAAAACATACTTTTTCTCATTTTGGTGGGTTTGGGTTTTCTTTTTTTCTGTATAAAAGTTGTTCCTGGCACTATCTTTTTGGTTCCAGCAACTAGAATCACCAGAATAATGTTAAATACCACAAGAATATCAATAAAATCACAGGCATTAGCAACACCATCTGAGTGCTCTCATATTAGGTAGCCACTGGTTAGAAGACCCTTCTACTGCTGCTCAGAAGACCCTTCTACTGCTGCTCAGGCTCCATTATACTGTGTCTGAAAGAAACACATTAACAGGAAAGGGAGAAAAAAAGCTGTTCAGAGGGAGAAGACTAAATTTTCTGTCTCAAAAACTGAAACCTGATTTACAAAGTCACTAATTTAATATAGAATTCTGAATCCGTACCGGTACATTTGCATCATGCCAGAAAGGGAAGACTGGCATGGCACAATAATAAGCTATTCTAGTCTGGGGTCTACTCATTTGCTCTTAAAGGACAAAACTATGATTTGGAGGCCAAGCCGAGCACTGCTCAGCTAATCCTGCCATCCTCCTCCTGCTGAGAGTGTCCTGAGACCATGGAGTCTTGCTGGCACTCCTGCCTAAGGGCAGCAGAGCCAGCAGCCATGCAGGAGGATTATCACATCTCTTCCCCAGTTAATTGCTCTGATTTGTGTTTTAACCTTCACTGACAACCACTGCAGTCATAGTTGCCCCCGTTCACATTGCCTTTTGCTCCCCAGAGCTTAAATATTCCTCAACAACCTTTCCAGCCTTCAAAGTTGCACCTCTTTTAAAAGATTTAAGTGTTTTAATAATTGAGCAGTACTGTTAATAGCCTACCCAGCTTTGCTAACCCTTTAGTAGTTAAAATCTTAATAAGTAAACCGCATCAGGTGGGTTTCCCTGCTTGTCACCTTCCTGCAGCATAATGAGGCTTTTTAGCTATTTAGGGTGGTTTAAATCTTTTGTACTAGGTTTATAGGTGGCCAGTGGCACGACAGCCGACTCAGACGTAATTCTAAATGGAAGTTTCCAAGTGGAAACTTGAATTTTGAATTCAAATGACCTTACCGCTTTTTATTATTATTCTCTCCTGTATGTGTTTTTCAGCTTGCTTATTCTTAATTCCTTCAATACTTATTACTGCAATAAGCCTAATCCTGTATTCTTGTATACCTCAACTGTGAGAGCCATAAATACTTCTGCAGTCTCTCCAGGGCAAATCAGCTGTAATTGGAGCTCCTGCTGCCTCACCAAGAAAAAAAAAAAAAAAAAAAAGGAAAAAGGGCATATTCCAGCTGAAGCCAATTCTGCATCTGTGTCCCTGTGTTTGTGTCTCTGTTGACCTGGAGTAACGCTCTGTCCTTTTGCTCTGCTCCAGGCTGAGTTCTCCGAGTTGAACCTGGCTGCTTACGTCACGGGCGGCTGCATGGTGGACATGCAGGTCATGAGGAACGGCACTAAGGTGGTAAGGTGAGGAGCGCCAGCTTTTCTTGAAAATCGGGCTTTCTGGAATAATGTGGGAGCAAGCAGGATGACCTCAGGGTCTGACCAGTACCTGAACTGGGGCAACGCAGTCCTGATGACTTTGTTTTCCTGGAAGCGCTGGAAATACTGACCTGACTCTGGTGGTTTTGTATCAGGTTCCAGTTGCATATTACATCGTATAGTCATTGTTTCCAGTCCAGACCCTTCGTGCAACCACAAATGCCTTCTTCTCAGGTTCCTTTTAGCCTTAGACCTCTGAACAAAAGGTACTACAGATCTTCCTTTCCCCTGATATTTCTCTCCTCCTGTGTCAACTAAATTTCATTGTAAACAGTGGCTTGTATTCATTAGCCTACACATGTTAGGTCCTGATCCCAGTGGACTACTCTTGCAATAGCCACAAAGCCTTTCCATGATCCTGAGCCTCACAGCCTGATTTGTTCCTGAAATTATCCCCCTCTTTTTCCAGTTTCCAAATGCTCCAGCCTTGCCCTGTGGTATATCTCAGAGGTGGTATCATACTCTGTTGGATGGGGATTTCTGTTCCTGCTATCATTACTCCATAACTGCAGTCACTGCAAGCAGAGTCTTCCTGAGCAGTGCTTCCTCAATCATGCACCCAGTTCACATTCCAAAAGTGCTGCTCCTCTTCTTTCTGATACCAGAGTGCTTGCAGTTTGGAGTTAATGTTAGATGTGTTCTTACCAGCACTACATAAATAGCAGGGTAAGTTGTCCCATCTGTGTCTGACAGTAAAATGCCTCTGTTTGCATAGCCCTGATATTACTTTTCACCCTTTTGTTCCCAAGCCTACATCTTCATGAGTTTCTGTCATTACACCTTCCAACTCTACATTTCATCTTTGATACAACAGCTTTCCTTTGTTCGTGTTGAAATCTCATTGCTATCCCCAGTCTGTTTTTCTTACTTCCCTACTTCTTTTTGTATAATTCCTTTGCAGTTTTCGGTATATACAGCACCTCCAAAATTAATATTGTTCACACATTTAGTCAACGCTTTTGTCTGTTTGCTTCTGGTTCAGAAATAGAGGTAGAGACACATACTATAGCATGCAGGGATATTTTTGAAAGGGATTATTAGAACAGCTGAAAAACAGCGATTGTGAGCATGCTGGACTCACTTTAATTTCTCAAGATGTCATTTCCAGTCCAAACAGTGCAAAGCAACACTTGTCACTGTCAGTTGGCTATGACTGTGGTCCATCAATTCATTTCAGGTCTTGACAGCTCTCAGTATGCCCAGAAGTCTCCATTCGTTCTTTGGTACAATTTCACAAGCCTCTGCTAAAAACTTTAAAGGTTGAGTCTGTTATATCCATTTGCTTTCTCTTGTCCCACAAATGTCTGTTTCTCAGTGAAACAAAACATATGTCCCAGGAACCAGCCGCTGGAGCATCCATCAGACAGTGTGCCATGCTAATGCGCTCTTGTGTTCGCCTGCTCACGACGCTGGAAGGTTTCCCAAGAACCATTTCCTAGGTTGATCACATCTTCATTTTCCTTCCCGTGCCTTTCCTCTCAAAGCCATTCATACATCTGGCAGAAAGATCTTGAGCTATTAAACTGAAACTGAAGACAAAATTTATTTCACAAGACTGTCTGGGGCAGGGTGTTCATGTTTCTGCTTGCAGTAAATACGCAGGTATTACAGCTAGCCTTTTTGCATGGCTATTTACATATGAAAATGCATGGTTTTATGAATGGCACTAGTTCAGGGGTGGTTTTTTTGTTTGTTTTTGTCTATGCATCTTTAAGGACATGTGCATTTGTGTGGTGGGAGGTGGATTTGGCAAATACAGACTTGTGTGGATACCCCATTTATATGGCATGTGTTGTCCATGGCTTGTTATAGTCCTTACAAGCCCCAGGCATTTGTTTACAGCCTGTGCTGATATGCCCCTGTTCAGCTCAGCTCAGCCAGCTTGAGAGCTCAGGCCATCCAACTTCCACAGCCACTCCTACCAATACTTAGGAGTTACAGAGATAACTCTCCCCCACTTTAGAAGGTGAGGTATGGAGAATAGTTCCGCTGAGCTGTGTGGAGGCCCCTCAGCCCATCCACCTGGGTGCAGCTGGCTTCCCACTTCTCCCAGGTCCCCCGTCCTGCCTGGTGCTGTGTCCTCCCTGGACACACAAAATCAGGGTGTGCAGCCACAGGGAGATCCAACACGGGACACTGTCCACTCACACGCATGCACTAACCCCACCGATGATGATGTGCTCATATACACCTTTTTTCCATCACTTATTAAGCCTCTGTTAATTATTGAGATATTCAGTCACAAGTCAGAATGTTTGTAGATGGTGAGATAGAAAACTCATCATGGTTTTTGAATACTCAGAGTCCTTGGAAATCCTACTGACAGGTTATAGGTAGGAAATACGACAGCATCATACTAACAGGCACATTTGGGATTCCAGCCCCAGGAGCCCTGCCTTCTTCACATTCCTCTTCAAAGCAAAGGCAACAGAGCATGGCAGTTTATTCAAGACAGTGACTATACTACAGACCAGTGGTTGATTTTAAATCAATGAAATAATAAACATTTATAACAACAATAATATCAATAATAATAATGATGGTAATAATAATAATACAAACACTGGGCTATTTTCTCCAGTTTGAAGTTACATTAATTGATAAACTTTCTAATAATCTATTAGCCTACTAAATTCTGTTAGTGTATTAAATTGCAGCAGGTCTTCCAATTCTTTCTTTAAACTAGGGACATTCTATTGCATGTTTAAATCAAAGCTTTTTTTTTTGCTGATCCCTTGATCCTTTTTGACACCTTGGAGTTAAGATATTCTTTTAGTCCCTGTGCTGACTGAGTTGAACTGCAGCAAGAAAGAATTGTGGATCTTCTACCTGGATGATAAACCCCCTAATGAGATGGTATAACAGTCCTTGAAGCCCTACAATTACCACTTGCCTCAGGCAAATTTAAAAAAAAGGAGCTTTAGAAGCATTACTGGCAATTAAAGAGTAAGGAATTGGATGTACACAGACCTCCATGACTATTAGCCTGTGTATCTTTAAACAAGTAGCTACAAGTAAGTTAGCAAACAGCACAACATAAGACAGGAGTTACTTTGCTTGCCTGATTTTTAAAACGTGTGGCTCACAGAGTTTAATTTTACAGTAACAAAATTCTGGGGTTCCACCTCCTCTTCCTAAGTTCTGCACATCTGTAGGATGTGGTGAGGGATTTGATAGTCTCAGTGAAATGTGCTACTGGTGGGAGAGACTATCATCTAACAGATCTCAAAAAATGCATGTGTTTCTGCTGTGCCACTCCACCATGGTATGCGTGAGCTCCATCAGCCTATTCAGCACATTTTCTTCAGAGTTAGAAGAAAAAAGGGTGGCCATGGAATATTTTTTGCAATCTCTAGCAAGTACGGTCCTATTTCAGCACCCTGTAACTCATGCCCTGACTCCGGACAGTGCAGGGGGATGAGCTGGGCGCTGGGAGCAGCGATGAGCTCAGACAGGGCTGGCAGAGAAGAATCTCCCATATGTTGGTCCTTGTTACTCCAGCCCTTCTTGGGGTAAAACTGGCACCAGAGCTTCCCCAGTGAAAATTTAAATATAGGAAGCAGGAGGTGGCACTTATTAATGCCAAAGGATCCCTCACCAACTTAAACATAGCAACCCTTTCAACAGAGAGATGGAGTAATTTTGGGGTGCAATGGCTGGACTCCAAAGCTGTGTGAAAAAACAAGCATGGGCTGATGACTGTTTTTAAAATACTTGGGTGGATTCTTTCTTCTTCTTCCAGTTCATCCACAACTTCCTTTTGCTCAGGTCTACACACAGAGTGAACTGTCTGGGGTCTAATTTACCTTAAAAAGCTCTTGGGCTGTGTCACCTGTACTGAGGTTAGATGTAAGGAATGGGATTTTCATTTTCACTTGTCTTTATTTTTCTGAAGGACCCTTCATAGTGATGTTTCCACAGTGTGAAGAGGCCATCAGTGCTGGCACTGTATCCACCCTGAAGTGCATTTATGCTTTCAGGATATTATAGAAGTGTCTTGGTATAAATGAGAATTTGGGCTGTCTCTGCTTCTGACAACACTTAGACTCCCAAACTATGATCTCAGCCTCTGCATTAGATTGCCTTTTGGGCTTTATAAGCCTTCAGCTATTAATTCCAGTAGATCTGGGAATAAGGCAGGGATATGTTGAAAATCTGGACAGCTTTCCTGCATGGGGAATACTAATGTCTTTGGGAGCATTTCAGACTTTTAAGTATATAAATTAATCATGCACCAGACTGCTCTCATCTCCTGTCTCCCTGAGGAGCTGGCTCTTTTGCCATTGGGGCTGATCATCCAGGGGAGAAAGCACATTTTTGTGTGTCTGCATGGGACCTACCACAGCGGTGGCCATACCACTCACAGAGTGGTATGCAGGCTCACTGTAATACTACAGTGCAGACAATAGCTGATGGACCAGGAGGTGCCCAGTGTCTGAAATGGGGAGAACCCTGCATGGGGCAATGGCCCCAGCAAGAGGGGAGGTGTGACAAAGCTGACAGCAAAGCAAAGAGGAACTCAGTGCTGTGGACAAAGCCTTGCTGTGGGGAAGGATCTCCAGTGTGGAGTGGTGTTTAGTCCTACAGCCCTGCCTGAATTTGGCTGGTCTGTATAAGGTGCGCACCTCAGCCTGCTCGCCCTGGATGACATGCCCTTGTCACAGATTCACACAGATTCACAGAGTGGCTGGGGTTGGAAGGGACCTCTAGAGATCATCTAGTCCAACCCCACTGCCACAGCAGGATCACCTAGAGATCACAGGTGTAGATCACACAGGAACAAGTCCAGGCGGCTTTTGAAAGTCTCCAGGGAAGGAGACTCCACCATCTCTCTGGGCAGCCTGTTCCAGTGCTCTGTCACCCTCACAGGGAAGGGTCACTCACAGCTGTGGTGGGGTAGTGAATGCTCTGATTCGTCCATGCAAGATCATTCATTCATTTAATTAACACTGACTTTACCGTTAGTTTCAGCTGATTAAGTGCTTCTACTATGCTCCGCACGCTGATACCAGGGCGGAAGCCTGTTGAATCACCATCCCGAATAGACCAGGACCTGAAAAGTGCTTTTTTCCTGAAGCATAATTTTGCACTGCGAGCTGCAGTACAGTCACAGCATGAGGAAGTAAATCCTTCTGCACGGGAGGAGTGGGAAAGAAACTGGCCAGCTCAGCAGCAAGTGTTTTCCTGCTGTTCAGATCTTGCAGAACCCTGGGAGACGTGTACTCTGGCTGAAAAAGATCTGACTGCTCCAGACACTTTAAAGTCCAGTGAGGACACTGTCCTCTGCCCACTGCACCTTTTACCACCCCAGTAGGTTCACCCACCCCACAGGGACATTGACAAGCTGCTCCCTGAATGAAGCATGTGGGTTTTCTGACCCACAGAGGCCACAGTTCCTCAGCACACAGTAGCTGCAGATTGCCATGAGATGGATGTTTACTTGTCTCCTGAGTGCTATTCATTCACAGGAGTTGGTGGTTTCTTGCAGCTCTTCTACAGGGACAATATCCAGGGAGGTCAAGGGAG
>NW_010231263.1:0-1151 GCF_000690775.1 Eurypyga helias | reverse complement strand
TGTGGGTGGGCCCCAGACCCCCTTTCGCCCTGGTGTCTTCCCGCATCCCTTCCGGCTCACGTCGTTTTGCAGGAGGCTGACTTACGTGGCGTGACAGCCCTTCTGCCGTAAAGGCGTACGCCGGCTGACGTTTTCAGGGTTTTCCAGGCATTAAACTCTGCTTCAATGGGGGAAAACTTCTGGCAAGGCAATTGACAGAATTGTTAAATGGCCCTGGTCCTTCAGGGTCGCCGCTTGGTACCTGTTAGTTCTAGCCTGGTCGTTCCGTCCCGGTGCCCGGGTCTCTGTCCGGTGCCGCAGGGCAGCTGTGCTTAGTTTCCATTCTTCTCCTGGAAACAATGGAGCAAGAGCATGGAAGACTTTTTTTTTTCCCCCCTTTACTCTTTAAAACGTATGTGTTGACCTGATTTTGCCATTCCTGGCATCTCACACTTCCTCATTTCTAAGCGGTAGTTTTTCTTTCTTGACCTGTATTTTCCCTTTATTTTTGTTTTTCATATTTTCACATCTTCTTGAAGTGGTTATCGATTCTGCTGCAGTTGGAACCTCCTCTACTAAGTATTTTCCTCACTTTGCAGTGTGATTTACAGACAGTAGTAACAACTTTGACATAAGAAATTTCAGGTGGTGTTTTTCTGCTTTCTAATTCCAGAGCTCATCAATCCAAAAGACTTCATTAGCTAATTTCCAGTTTGTCAAAATTTTCCCATTTGCGGTCCAAAGCCCTAGCTACCAAGCCTATTTCTGTTTATTTCTCTTCTTAATTTAGATCAAATAAATCAATGTATGATGCTTCAGTACGAAGTTACTTCCTACCATTGGTTCTTCTGTTCCCACCATCATGGAAATTAACTACTAATGGATATTTATTTTTCTATTTTCAGGTTTTAAAAGCATTTAATTACTCGTATCCTTGGAAAGGACAGCAGCAGATGTACAAACTGGACATAGGCTGGCCTAAAATTCCAGAATACTTCACTGGTCAACCGTTTTGTGTTGCTGTTGACTCTTTTCATGGTTTGGTCTACGTAGGACAAGTGAGTGAGAATACTGTCTTTCCTTGTTAACTTTGTGTATTTTTGCCTTGAAAGTGTCTGGTTTAGATTAAGATATGTGTGTGTGTGTTTGTGTATGTGCTGGGTTCAGTCAGG
>NW_010231262.1:1504-1872 GCF_000690775.1 Eurypyga helias | reverse complement strand
TTCCCCGTGGTGACAAGGACAAGGCGCTGTGACACCCAGGGGGACACCGGTGAGGACGAGTCCCCGTGACACCCGCGGTGACAAGAGGGACGAGGACATGTCACCGTGGCCCATGAGGTGACACGGGTGAGGATGAGGCCAGGACCCTGTGACACCCACGGTGACACCAGAGAGGGACAAGGACTTGTGGCACCCCTGGTGACACGGTGACAAGGACAAGGCTCTGTGACACTCGTGGCGACACCGTCGAGGACAAGGCCAGGACCCCACGGCACCTGCGGTGACACCAGAGAGGACACAGAGGGGTCCCCGTGACACCGGCAAGGACAAGGACTTGTGACAGCCGTGGGGACCCCGGCGACACGGCT
>NW_010231262.1:0-799 GCF_000690775.1 Eurypyga helias | reverse complement strand
AGCCCATGAGGTGACACCAGCGAGGACGAGGCCAGGACCCTGTGACACCCACGGTGACACCAGAGAGGGACAGGGATGGGTCCCGGTGACACCCACAGTGACACGGTGACAAGGACAAGGCTCTGTGACACTTGCGGTGACACCAGGGAGGAGAAGGACTTGTGACACCGCAGTGACAAGGTGACAAGGATGGGTCCCTGTGGCACCCACGGTGACATCAGCGAGGACAAGGACTTGTGGCACCCACGGTGACACGGTGACAAGGCTCTGTGACACCCGTGGGGACACCGGCGAGGACAAGGACTTGCGGCACCTGCGGTGACGGGGGGACAGTGGGTCCTCGAGGGTGACACCATGTGGGTGACACTGTGACCCCCAGGGGTGACACCGAGTCCTCCTGGGTGACATCCAGTGCCTTTGGGTGACACTGTGTCCATCAGGGTGACGCTCTGTCCCTGAGGGTGACACTGTGTCCCCACAGGTGACACCCCAGGGATACACCTGGTCCCTGAGGGTGACACTGTGACCCCCAAGGGTGACACCGAATCCCCATGGGTGACATTGGGTCCCTGTGGGTGACACCCTGATCCCTATGGGTGACACCATGTCCCCAAGGGTAACACCCCAGGGGTACACCTGGTCCCTGAGGGTGACACCGGGTCCCCAAGGGTGACACCACATCCTTGTAGGTGACACCATGTCCTTAAGGGTGACACCCGGTCCCTGAGAGTGACACTGGGTCCCCATGGGTGACACCACATCCCTGTGGGTGACACCCCAGGGATACACCCGGTCCCTG
>NW_010231261.1:326-4919 GCF_000690775.1 Eurypyga helias | reverse complement strand
GAGTATGTAGTATCATGTGTGAAAACAGAATACATATTGTCTGACTGTAATAAATGTTTGACACAGTATATTTCAGTTTTTACCCATGGCAATGAAACTGTACTTAGCAAACTGTGGGGTGACAGACACAAATCTTAATGACTAGATTCACAAGCCACATAGTTAATTTTGAATAGTTATTTTCTATTTCTATTTGAATTGTTACTATGCTACTGTATTGGAATAGTAATTAGGTGAGAGAAGCGCGTGTAAATGAGAAAAAAAACCCCAAGATTATGGAAAATCTGCCTCTAAATATTTTGGGTGTTTTTATTTGTAAAGGCACTAGAACTGCTGACACCACCCATTCCTGATAATGAGAATGCTCGAGTAAAAGCATATGTGAGACGTGGAACAGCGTTTTGTCAGCTGGAATTGTATACTGAAGGTGAGACCTTGATGCTGTGCAAACATGCACCTGGATTTATAGTGAGGTGCAAGTAATTCTGTGTAGCTCAGTGAGACTGCTCACGCCTCAGTTTTTTTCAGGAAGGATGTTAGATGAGGCTTATACAATCTATGTCTCTTTTTGTTAGAACCTTTATACCACATTACCTATTTTTTTATTTTTTATTTACTGGCTAATTGCAACATCACTTGAAAAACCTTCACGAGTTTTAAGAAAATTGATTGTACTCCTAATTTAAGGAGTAATACACTTCATGCATATGGCCAGGGAGCAGTTATTTCCAGTTAGTGGCTAAAGAGGATGCTCTTGCATTACTGATTAACATTTTTATTAATGTATCCGTATTAGGTCTCCAGGATTATGAAGCAGCTCTCAAGATTGATCCTAAAAATAAAACTATAGAAAAAGATGCCGAGAGGATTCGACACCTAATTCAAGGAACAACACAAGATTCTAAACAAATATAAATTTTGAGAGGGTTGCCTGGCATCGGAAGGAATCTTGGTTCTCTTCGTATGTTGCTAACTAGACGTTTTTCTGTTTCACTCAACACCTACAAAGTTGGTAAAAGATTGGATATCTGCAATACTGGTTTTGGAAATTACAGTATTATAACAGTATGTTTAGATAAATTTTATATAATTTCAATACAAAGTTGTCATTTTTGCTTTCTGTGAAATATTGGTGGGCTGATTATTAAAACGTTCTTCTGGTACGTGATTTAATGTTACTCATAACTAAACTAAATACTTGTCTTGAAATATCTACTGAGTCTAGACAGTGGGTTTTCAGACACCTTCATAGCTCCATACAGTCAACACCTGTTAACTCCTTACCTTTCTGCTCTCCACCAAAGCTGAAGCAGTTACGTGTTACATGATTATGGTTATATGCTTTCCTCTCTTATTGTTCATCGTGTTTGGCACATCTGAAACTAGGACAGTGAATTTAGATACTCTAACTCAGGTATCCTATTTGGAAAACCTCCGCCTGGAAGCATGGAGGTAGATTCTGTTGCGCAGAACATGCTTTTTAATGTTATGTAATACACGTTGAGTATTTTCAGCCTATTTTGAAACATTTGTTTGGGCTGAGCAAACAAGGTAATTGGAAAAATTATAAACCTATAGTGTAATGACAAATTAATCCTGTGATAAATTGTCCTATCAATGAATATGATTTACTTCTTTCATCCGCCTACAGTTAGTAATCTTTAGCTGTAAAGCATAATCTAAATCAAACTCGTTGTTATTGAGAACATATATTTTTCTTGGGCTGATATTTTAATTTGTACTCTGACACTGACCAGTGCCTCGGGGATACTGGTGTGATCAAAGATTCTCAGAAAAGGGACCATCCTAGTGAGGTTACAGGTGTGTAAAATGACATGAAGCATGACACTCTGCTTTCAAGTCCTGCAGTTCTTACTTTGGACAGGGGAAGAATGGAACAGAGTTGTACGGTTCGTATACATATGTTAGCATTTGTATTACCGTTGACAGCCTGAAACACTGGAGTTGAAGTGGGTCTGTTTTAGCCATTCTGCCCACATTGTGACCATTTCAGCTACACTCCTTTCAGTAGCAGTTTTAGCATTCGGAGTTTTCCACATCAGTCTGATTCCTGAATACCATTTACGACTGATTTCTCTGTTTAGAAGAAAACATTTATTATGCAGATATATGTTATTCTGTGTAAATGTCATACTCTTGAAACAGGGAGAAGGTAGCAGGTGTTGCTTCCGGTTGCTTGACTTGGAGCCTTGAGAGGATTGCTGAGGCGAGTCAGAAATGTCTGGGGGAGCTGCTGTTCCTTCTTCCCTACAGATACCTACTGCAGTGCCATGGAAGGGGGTGAGAATACTTTATTTATTGCCGTTGGAAGGAGGGCAGCGCAGGAGCTTAGTGCCCTGTTTGAGTGTAATGATAGACTTGCCAAAATATGGCTATTTTCTGAGGGGGGGTGAGGGCTAAGGAGGAGAAACACTGGCAGTGGGAAAAAGAAAATGCAAAGCAAACACTGGTTGTAAGTTCCTGATTTTCTGTTTTGGTTCCAGAGCCTATTAAAACATCTGTGTGCATCCATACAGGCCACTGATACTGTAGGGATGTGTTACAGCTGCCTGGGGCTGCTTCTGATGGGGGCAGGCACCTTTTTCTACTGCTATGAAACAGTGCCCTCTTTAAAGGTTAGGGAAGCAGATGTGCTTGGTGGCATGAACAACATCTGCCTCTTTCATCTGATTATATTGGGAGCACTTGGAAGCTAAACTTCTGACTTCAGCGCCTGAGCTGACGGCGTGTAAGCCATATAAAGTCATATACACGATGTCGGTGTTAGTGTCCTGAGATGTAGGAGTGTGGAAACTGACTTTAAGTTTTAGAATTGGTAAATACCTTAATTAAAACAAATAAACCCTTGGGTCAATGTCCCTTGCACTTAATTCCTATACAATTAGAGTTCCACATTTATGGTACCAGTTTCAAAAGCTTTATTTTATGTGCTTTGGTTTGATAAAGAGAAGTGGATCCTCAAATGGGCTACATCATTTTTGATACATCTTATTCAACCCAGCAAAACCAAAATAAGGCAGATATTGACAGTTATTCACAGAATGACTGAAAAAAAACCCCAGATTTGTTTTCTTAAAGCAAACTGTCTAGCCTAAGCCTTTGACAAGAAGATGGAGATGCATTTTTACAGGGTATGCTGTAAATTGGGGTAGTCATATACCCTACTTCTGTCAATGGCAGTGTTGAAATAACTACCTTGAGATGCCCCACAGGTGAGTAAGTGTTTTGAAAAGCTTTGATCCACCGGGTGGTAAGTACAGGGTACCATCTGTGGGACAGGTGGTATAGCACCATACTCACTTGAACTTGTTTTAAACAGTAAAACCTGAGGCTTTCTCAAAGAACCATTGGTCATGAGTGTTTTAGGGTCCAGCATACAGGAAAAGACCGGATTGCCGGGACTTGTGCAGAGAGGCAGATGAGGAGATTGGTTTTGCTCAGCGTTCGGACTTGATGGCAGGGTACCATCTGTGGGACAGGTGGTATAGCACCATACTCACTTGAACTTGTTTTAAACAGTAAAACCTGAGGCTTTCTCAAAGAACCATTGGTCATGAGTGTTTTAGGGTCCAGCATACAGGAAAAGACCGGATTGCCGGGACTTGTGCAGAGAGGCAGATGAGGAGATTGGTTTTGCTCAGCGTTCGGACTTGATGGCAGTTTCTCGGCAGAAGTCATCTTCTCCCTACAAAGGAGATGGATTTTAACTCAGTCTTTTGAATAACAGGGCAGAGCATTTCACATCAGCTACATGTTTGTGGTCGGAGCACATGTTGCTCAAGACGTGTATTGAAATACATGCACAGTGGAGAGTGAGGAACTCAACACTGCTGACTTTTGACCTTATTTAGTAAACTGTGGACAGTGATAAACAGACTCATGTGGTGTGTGTAGTAAAAGCTGAATAAGTACCTCCCTTGGTTTTGCTGAGCAAGCCAGTCAAAACCTGCTGTTCTTCAGGTCTGCGATCAAATCTTTTTTCTTTGTGTCTCAGTCCTGTAAGAGATGAAGAAAACATTCCAATTGTTTGCTTAGATAAAACTCGCTTTTCCTTTGTTTATTCATGAGGCCTGCTGTTGTCTCCTGGGTCTTTTTGGCACCAGTGTCAGAGCACTGGTGGGGCCTGAACCTCTGGCTTTAGGATGTACTCTGTTTGTACTGTTCCCGCGTTTGAGGTGCGGTCGAGGTGTGTGTAGGGGCTGCCTTACCTGCGTGGTGCGTGGCTCTCAGGAACAGACAGCTTCTCCTGAAGCAGCACGGATACGGGAATCTGATTCCAAGCCTCTGCTGTCAGGAAACTTACCAAATTAGTTAATTCACAGTCATCATCGTTATTCCACCTGTCCATGACTAGATGTATCAAATACTTCTAGTTAATATACTGCACGTTTATTTTTGGGGTGGTGGTGGCG
Source organism: Eurypyga helias (assembly GCF_000690775.1). Taxonomy (NCBI): domain Eukaryota; kingdom Metazoa; phylum Chordata; class Aves; order Eurypygiformes; family Eurypygidae; genus Eurypyga; species Eurypyga helias. The sequence goes on along the minus strand of NW_010231261.1, from coordinate 486 downwards.
GCTTGTTCTTTGGTGGGGCTGTGTTTGTTCAGTTTTCTTGTTTTCTTTCCCTTAGCACAAGCATTATTCACATGTAACGGAGTGCCTCCCTTCTGAGGTCATAGAATCATAGAATGGTTTGGGTTGGAAGGGACCTTAAAGATCATCCAGTTCCAACCCC
>NW_010231261.1:0-287 GCF_000690775.1 Eurypyga helias | reverse complement strand
CTCCACCCGGGCCTTGAACACTTCCAGGGATGGGGCATCCACAGCTTCTCTGGGCAACCTGTTCCAGTGCCTCCCCACCCTCTCTGGGAAGAATTTATTCCTGATGCCCAATCTAACTCCACACTCTATCAATTTAAACCCGTTACCCCTTGTCATGTCACTACAGGCCTTTGTAGAAAGCTCCAGCCTCCTTGTAGCCCCTTCAGGTACTGGAAGGTCTCCCCGGAGCCTTCTCCAGGCTGACGCCCTCCAACTCCCTCGTCCTGTCCCCGTAGCAGAGGTGCTCC
>NW_010231260.1:0-8280 GCF_000690775.1 Eurypyga helias | reverse complement strand
CCAGTCCCAATACCAACCCCTGAGGTACGCCGCTCGCCACTGCTCTCCACTCATAGAGCTGTGACAACAACTCTTTGAGTGCAACCATCCAGCCAATCCCTTATCCACTGAGTGATTCATTTGTCAAGTCCATGTCTCTCCAGTTTAGAGACAAGGATGTCATGTGGGACAGTGTCAAATGCTTTGCACAAGTAGATGATGCCAGCTGCTCTTCCCTTATCGACCAATGCTGTAATCCCATTATAGAAGGCCACCAAATTTGTTAGGCACGATTTGCCTTTAGTGGAGCCATGCTGGTTGTCACCAATCACCTTCATTTCCATGTGCCTCAGCACAGTTTTCTGGAGGATCTGCTCCATGATCTTGCCAGGCACAGAGGTGAGACTGACTGGCTTGCAGTCTTACTGAATATTTCTTTCCCACCCCCCCAAAAAACAAAGCCAAAGTAGAATTGGGACAATGACATGAAGGAACCTAATAAATGTTTTCCATCTCTATTTTTTCCTCACTGTTCTCAAATAAAAATCAAAACCCCAACAAAGTAGTACTATCAGGTCAGGCCCCAAGTCCATCTGCTCCAGAACCCCATCAGACAGTGCAATCACTGGCCCTTTGCCCACTTTAACACCCAGTCTGTCACACTGAGCAGGAATTACATGGTGAGCTGACTATTACACTATGTGTTAAAGTCTTCATGCTCTGCTTACAATCCTTTGTATTGTTTTCCATGTCCTAGCTACATTTCATAAAGAGCTGCTGAGCTTTGTCCAGGCACATCTTTTGAGGAAAGAACACTGGCAATGAGATGAGTCAAGATGACAGTCCCCACAAAACCAAACTGAAAAATTTATCTTGAAACAATATTCTGGGATTCTTCTTGTCCTTGGGCAGGATTTTGATGTGCAAGTGGGAGATAATGCTAACGAGATCTCTCTTAAAAGTTTTACTAATTTTCATTAGGCGGGTTCATGAGAGTTCTCTGGGCCCCCTCAGTGGAGGATTTTAATAGTATTGTACCTTCTGCACTACAGTGATCGCAATGCTAATCCCCATAATTCTACATGTGGGAGCCCACTTTTCAAAGTATAAACAACTGACGCTGACTTCATAAAGAACATTTCCAGTGGGAACACAATGGTGGAGTCACACACAAGCATCAAAAGCCAAAAACTGAAAAAAAAAAATCTAATTGCACTCAGAGAAATAAACAATTCACAGTTTCCTTCACTTGTTCCATAGAATGTGCATGAATAAAATATATGTGGATAACATTCTGTGAGGGAGAAAACTTTGCCCCTTTCCACTTACAGGTATAGGAAGCATCATGTCTAAAGGAAAACTTAAAGACGAAACAAGTTCAGCATCTGCAGGAATGGAAGAACACGTTTCATAAAAACAGGACATAAAATCAGCATGAGTGAAAATATGGATTCAGAGGAAAGGAAAGTCTAACAAAATATTTGTGTTTCTCTATGTCTTAAAATCTGATGCACTGCCAATTTCCCTAACAGATTCTGAAGCCACAAGTTTTCTTCAGCTCTCCCTTTTGGTCATTTTTTTGCTTAGCACCTCTGAAACGCTCTCACTATTCAGAGCTGACATTTCCCAGGGACTTTTTCAAACTGCCCCACCTCTTGGGCCAGGCTGAGTTTGGCTCCGAGTGTGTCACATAGGATCGGCAGCAAAGCCCGTCTGCAGAAAGAAACTCGACAGACCCAATTAAGCCATTCTAGAAAAAACACCCATACCTTTAAAGAAAATAACCTGAACAATTCCCAAGGGTCTTTGGGCTTGACAAATGGCATGAGCTCTGAGATTATAGTACAGTCATGCTGTAATATTGTTTAATGGCATTTGCTGTTCATATTATTGTCCTGGTCCCAGGCAGCGATGAGCTGCTCTCCTAGGGCCAGTCTCTAAGATTTTTTGTTTCATTCCATAATACATCAAGCTGAATGGTTACTATATCCTCCTGTACTGGAGGTGCTGGGAGCGGGCCAGGGGAAGCTGGCAGGGGCTGGACCCGGAAGGTGTGAGGGGGTCACCCCGAGGTTCCTGCCAGCAGCGCGGGTTTGCCTGCAGCTCAGTTGTTTTTTCTCTGGGCAGCGCGGTCTGTGTCCGGACCTGGTGTCGGGTGATTAGCAGAGAGGTAGCGTCTGTTGTCCGGCAGATTGCTCTGGGAAGGGGCAGTTGGAGGTTGTCTTTCCCCCTGCTCTCAGCTCCGGGGCTCAGGGAGGGGGTTTTTCTCCCTGGGGCTTTGGGTTTGTGTTCGCTTGCTGTCCTGGCTGTGCCCCCCCACAGGTGGTGAGATCCTGTATCATTTGCCCTATTTTTCTGTTCTTCTAATTACTTATTAGCAATAGCATTGTTAGTAACTCTGTAAATTTCATTTATATAGTTAAATAGTTCTTATCTCAACTTTTTACGAGCCTCCCTTGCTTTTTCCTCCGACCCTTCCTCACTGGGAGTGGGGGGGTGGAGTGGTAGAGCGACTGATGGTGCTTAATTGCCAGACACGGCTAAACCACGACAATTATTCATACAGGGATGCTATTGACTTTTAATTCCTTGAAAAGACCATCTTTTATAAAACCTGTATTACTGAAATCCTGTGCTTTTTACCATTATACAGACTGCAGATGACTTCATAGGATCCATTAATGCTTCGTGTGACAGAATGCTACAGTACCTGACTAAATTTAGAGAAGAAAAAGGAAAAAAGCAGACCTATAATTACTGTCCCTGCAAAGAAAAAATGCAGATGCTGTGCCAATTCTTGCATTAAGTATCTCAAATCTATTACGATATTTCTTCCACCTCAATTAGTTTACTTTGCAGTATTAATAACAGCACAACTTCTGCACTCCTGATCTCAGGGTGTAATACCATTAACACTACAGTGCTCTAACATTAAAACATCTATGTATCTTGCAAAAACATGAAACGCTTATTTCAGATAATTTACTAAAACATCTGAAGCTGGGATAATGCACTTATGTTGACAATGCTCCCACATTTCTTCTAATATATTACACAGAAGGTCATAGAAGAACTTAAATCTAAGAGGCCAGAATATTGCAAGATAATGAATTTTTTGCCCACAGCAGAAAGTAACAGCATTACAACGGAACGGGTGTGGCAACCTCTCTCAGTTTTTTTGTATTACCCTACCTACTCTTTGTAGTTTTATGTAAGAACTACTATACTTTTATTTGTGTATTGCTCAATTCTTCCAGTTTGAAACACACAATACTTTAGCATTTCATAATCTACCCTTTTTATTACAGAATAGTTAGAGGACCTCAGACTGAAGGAAAAAAAGCCTGAATTTCAGTGCCTGTGTCATGATATGGTCTTTGGAAATTTATATATATGTCACAGGAGATTTATAACATGCAAGATTTCATGATTATGATACTGGAGGTATATACATCACAGAAATCTGAGGACTGATGAGTTTACTATTTAAGTATCTTTTGGCTGAAATGTAACATATCAAGGAAATCTTTTACTAACCCCAGGAAAGCATTAGATGTTTTATGTTAAAAACTAGAGTTTAGTTATTCAAGACTTCACAACTACTGGGGCAGCTGTTATGACCCTGAGTCATAACAACTTCAGAGAGGAGAGAGGATCTAGTCCTCATTGGGATTCCTTTATATTTAACAAGCATTAGTTCCTTGAGACCTGCCCCCCAACAGGTTATGCAAGATTGGGTTTGGAAAGCATTAGATGTTTTATGTTAAAAACTAGAGTTTAGTTATTCAAGACTTCACAACTACTGGGGCAGCTGTTATGACCCTGAGTCATAACAACTTCAGAGAGGAGAGAGGATCTAGTCCTCATTGGGATTCCTTTATATTTAACAAGCATTAGTTCCTTGAGACCTGCCCCCCAACAGGTTATGCAAGATTGGGATTCTTTTTTATTTCCACCATTTACAAAATTTCTTGGCACTCTGTAGCCTCCACATCCCAGAGGCATCCTGATCACTCTCAAGAGCACATGGAGGATTGTGGAAAACGCTATTCCTTCTCTTTTTTTTTTTTGGACAGTCAGTTAATCAACCAACCTTACACCTAGTCTATCCAATCTTCATGTCTAAATAAAAAACAGCTATAGATCACACATATCTTTTCTATGATACTTTGTTCTGTCAGCATGTTTGCCACAACTTCTTGAGACCCATCAGGCAGATCAGTAAGACCTACTACTACTTTTCATATAACTGAATTCACCTTTTTAAAGAGGTGAATAAAATAACACAGGTCTATACTTAGAAGTAGAAGCTGAAGCACATGCCACAGAAGCTTCATCCATTTGTATGTATTTGTATGTTATGCATGACATCTGTTGTCAGGAATGACAGTTGGGGCTGAAGGAAAGTAGAGACAAAAGTTTAACTGTCTTCTGCATGTGAGTAGTAGCACACATTCCAAGATCCTGCTCCTTTCTTTAAGGTGATGGTAAAGAATACTGCTGCCCAGGGACCAACTGTGGTCTGCAACTTTACTTTAATGGTTTACAGCCAAGAGAATTTTTTTCTGTATTACTATTGCACACCATTAAAAGGAGTATTAATGTGTGATTCATCAAAGGGATTTTATGGCCTCCTCAGCACTCAACCAGGAAAAGATACCCCGTCTGGGCTTCAAGTGTTCTGCAAGTTTTGACAAATCATGTAAAAGGCACAACCTTAATTCCTTATGACTATTAAAAAGTAAACTACAGGCACTTTAATTCTGTATGAGAATCTCTATTCAGGGATTTACTGCTTCTGCTTTTTTTTTCCCCTGTAACATCTTCATTTAATTCATCTGAACATGTTAGAGAATTGCTTTTTAGAGAACACCTATACACTCATTCCTTTCTCATTATTCATCATTACACCATTTCATTACTCTCCCAAGAGTATTCAAGCTTCATAATACCACACCCCCTAGCAGGGTCTTCTGGAACATTCATTTTGCAGTATCTGCAGTACTCCTTAAAGCAGTCAGAGGAGTGTCAGTGTAGTAGAAGTTGTAGTAGTAGCGGTGGTAGTAGTATCTAAGGAAACTTTTAAATGTGGCCTCGAATTACAATGAGAAGCTGATCCCTGGGATAACTCTGCAAATTGCAGTAGAGCTGCATTACTGTAGAGTTAGGTCTTGACAGATTAAGAAGCAGAAATTATTAAAATGTCATGATAAAAACTGAAGAAATGTTTGCACAAATGTCTCATTTATAGACAAGTAAATATTTGTGTTGGCATCATTCCAAATGCAACCTTCACTCAGATATGTTGGCTTTCCTATAATACAATATTTTCGAACCACAAAGTCAGTATCTATATGGATGTTATCTGATTGTTGTAACTATTTGGAGCTCTGGAGTATGCAAAAACTTGGTGAAGACCAGCCCTTTTCTTCAGGCTTTCTGTGGTCTTTTCCATTTGATTTTGCTTTGCTCTCTATCCCCAGTGCCTCCAAACTTGACAGAAGAGAAATGGAACATACTTTTCAGAGCAGTTTGCACTATCAGTAGCATACAGCGTCTTACCTGTTTCACAGCGTAAAGGAGGCGACTGTAGCAGTACATCATGACCATCACAGGGATTACCAAGCAGAATATGAAGAGGCAGATGATATAGGACGTGGACTCAGCTGACTCGGAGGACCAGCGTACCGAACAGCTTGTACCCGCACCTTCTACCCCGTAACTGCTCCAGCCGATTAGAGGTGGCACAGTCCAGACAAGGGAATAAATCCACGAGCCACCGACTGCCAACAGTGCCTTCTGGTAGTCAGCGCTGCGCTTGTTGCACAGGGTGAGAGTGCTGTAGCGTTCATAGGACAGGACAGCCAGGGAGATCAGGGACACAATGCCTGCAATGAACCAAGCAATTTAAATGCTTACTTCCATTATTTTCTATGGCATCCATTTTAAACCCCAAGAAACAAGATGCTTTTCTGGTTATTACATTATTTGAAGCAACAGTAAAAACTATTTCTATTATTCTCTATGCTTTAATCCTCACTGGACCTGGTTGCTCACTCCATCATGTCAAATTTTGTTTAACTCACATTTATCTTATATTGGAAGATTTTTATACTTGAGAGCTATTCCTCTTCTAGGCAGGTTTTCAGATTTAGATGTTTTAGTATTACTCAGGGGAAATCCATTTTCTACATGATCTAATAAAATGTTGGAAGATGCTCTTGCTAAGAAATACTCAGTTTTTAACATTCATGAGCATTTTCAAAATATCGCATTGACTTTTACACATGCAGAAAACTTTACATTTAAGATTGGGAGGCAAAAAATAAAAGAAGCTTCTGCACTTCTGTCCCATCAGATAGCTATATCTTCAGTTATGACCACACATATATGGAAATAACAGACATATGACATCAACAGACAACCCTTAGCACAAGTGTGATATGGCAGGTCATAACTTTACTTACAAATACAACACATAATTAGTGAAAAAGTGATTTAGGTTCATAATGGGTGCTAGGTTTGGGAGACCAGTTATATCCTCCAGTGGAAGATTCAAAAATCTGGGTTATAGGACACTTCTACTCTCTCCTTCAAGGTTCAGGGCATTGTGCCTCCTGACTACCTCTATAAATCCTAATGGATTTGCATGGCAGGTTCTTAGTAATGACTCAGTGGGGTTTTTTGCTATTTTCTGTTCTCCTTGCAGGTTCCTTACAGTTGACACAATACTGGCCACTACTTCCCAGGGTTCATGACAGAAAGAATTTATTAAAGAATCCTAGAATAGTTCAGCTTGGAAAGGACATGTAAAGGCCATCTAGTCCAACCCCCCTGCAGCGAGCAGGGAAGTCTTCAACTATACCACGTTGCTCAGACCCCCATCCGACCTGACCTTGAATGTTTCCAGGGATGGGGCATCTAGCATCTATCTGGGCAACCTGTTCCAGTGCTTCATCACCCTCACTGTAAAACATTTCTTCTTTATATGTAGTCTAAATCTAACCTCTTACCTTCTTAGTTTAAAATCATTACCCCTTGTCCTATTGCAACAGGCCCTGCTAAAATGTCTGACCCCATCCTTATGAGCCATCTTCAAGTAATGAAAGATCTCCCTGGAGCCCTCTCTTCTCCTAGCTGAAGAACCCCAACTCTCTCAGCCTTTGGAGAGGTGTTCCAGCACTCTGACCATTTCTGTGGCCCTCCTCTGGGCCACCTCTAACAGGTCCATGTCTTTCCTGTGCTGCAGGCTCCACAGCTGGAAGCAGTACTCCAGGTGGGGTCTCATGAGAGCAGAGTAGAGGGGGAGAATCCCCTCCCTCAACCTGCTGGCCATTGTTCTCTGGATACAGCCCAGGATACGGTTGGCTTTCTGGGCTACCAGCATGCACTGCCAGCTCATGTTCAGCTTTCATCCATCAGTATCCCCAAGTCTTTCTCCAGTCATGAGTGTCATCCCACCACATTTCTATGATGGCAACTACATCACAGCTATCCTGCTGCACCATGGCTTCCAGCTCCTCCTGTTTGTTGCCCACGCTGCATGCGTTGGTGCACAAGCACTTGAAGTGGGCTATTGATTGTGTTTCCAGAATTTGCCTTATGTTCCTAGGCTCATCTCTAGCAAGCTTTGTTTTATTCCTTTCTCGCTTCAAACCTAGTTTAAAGCCTTCTCAATGAGCCCAGCCAACTCAAGAACGAGAATCCTTTTCCCCCTTGGAGAAAGCTGTACTCCATCACCAACAGGCCCGGTGCCATGTAACCCCCCCCAAAGAACCCAAAATCCCCCCATTTGCCCCAGCCTCTGAGCCACATGTTCATCAGGTGTGCTTTCCTGGTTTTTTCCCTATTCTTTCCTGACACTAAAGGGAGTCGAGGAAAACACAACCTGCACCCCTGATCCTTCAACCAACCGCCCCAGTGTTCTGAAATCCCTTTTGATCAGTTTTAGGCTTCTCTCAGCAACCTCATCACTGCCCACCCACATTACCAATAGCGGATAATAATCAGAGGTCCGTATCAGACCAGAGCTTCCTGGTGATGTCTCTGACCCGAGCCCCTGGGGGGCAGCAGAATTCCCTGCCAGCCTTCCCGGGGGGATGGGTCTGGGCAGCATCAGGCCCACTGTTCCCCTCAGAAGGGAATCACCTGCAACAATTACCCTCCTCTTCTTCTTAACACAGGAAGTCTTAATGCAGGGGGCTGACCGACTCTCCCTGGGGGAACCTTCACCCATACTCTCACTAGCCTGGCCCTCGGGCTCCAGAGCCCCACAGCTGTTGTGTAAGGGCAACTGGGAAG
>NW_010231259.1:0-3331 GCF_000690775.1 Eurypyga helias | reverse complement strand
ACGGGTTTAAATTGTAAGGGGGGAGATTCAGATTATTATTATTTAGATACCAGGAAGAAGTTCTTCACAGAGAGCGTGGTGAAGCACTGGGACAGGTTGCCCAGAGAAGCTGTGGATGCCCCATCCCTGGAAGTGTCCAAGGCCAGGCTGGATGAGGCTTGGAGCAACCTGGTCTAGTGGAAGGTGTCCCCGCCCATGGCAGGGGGGGTGGAACTAGATGATCTTTAAGGTCCCTTCCAACCCAAACCATTCTGTGATTCTATGATTCTAATGCTGAACAGCTGAAACCATTAAAAATGATGGCTGACAGATGCTATTCTGTCAGTGACATTCAGCTCTTCACCTCAGTGCCTCCTTCAGAATTCTCATGAAAGGTCCATTTGTTTCAAGTCAGAGAGTCATGGTGTCCTCAGTTCACCTATTGCTTTTAATTAGCCGATATTTAATATTCCACAGTAAAAGCAAGCTTCCCTTTAAGTTCTGAAAGTTTTAACAAGTACGAACATTTCTAGAAGCCTTTTCCCAAAAAAAACCTCAAAGTTTGAACTCCACTTTTTAAATAATTTATTGAATCACTAAATATAATTTCAGTTGCTGTTAACTGTGCAAATAGAAACCCCTTATTTATAGGTGCCATTATCGGATTTCCAGTTCTGGTGTTCAGTTCTCCTTCAGCTTTAGAAGGAGCTTAGCCATTGAGGAACCCTGCAGCAGATGATAAGACTTTATTACACCGTGGCAGAGAGGGCTGTGTGCCAACAGCAGATTGTCTGTTTATCCTATATCCATTTCCCACTTAGAAAACATAGCCACTCTCAGAGGATTAGCTACAGTGAGCTCTTTCAGTGGGGATTCAAACTCTGGCAAAAATGGCCCTGTAAAGAGCTATGGAAAAAGACATCTGAGTGACACCTCAGTGCTCCTTTTCAATTTTTTTCTTCCTAATAGTGTTTAGATTTTCACCTTCTTAATCATCTCCCAGGTGAGTGCCCAAGCCGGCAGATTATAGAAGCGAACTCATTCTTTTTAACTTGCTGTATCCAGTAAGCATTTAATTGTTTCCGGCAAAGTGGAACAACTTCAAAGGGCTGGCTCGAGAGCACCTCACCTGAGAATTCCCACTCACCCAGCAGCTGCGGCGTGGCTACGTGACGTGGGGGCTTCAGCTCCAGCTAGTCCAGCCCTGGCTGAACTAACGAAAAATCCCGCAACGCCAAAACTACTCCCTCCTGCCCCACTCCTTGAGTAAAAACGGACTTACCTCTCTATACCCACTGAAATAAAGAGCCTAAATCCAGTAAATTTCTAAATGTAATTTAAAGAAATCGGTGGCAGCTCTTCAGCTGATGCACAACTCAGAGCTTATTGATTTTGGAGCTAAACCAATTTGTGCTAGTTAAAGCCCGGGCCCCAGTGAATATGCAAAGTCTTACATGAAAAACCAGTAGGTCTTTTGAGCATCTGTTTCTCCAAACAAGCCTGGGAATTTTTATTATGTTGTAATTAACGCTAATAAAATCTCCACTTTCTTTCTAAAACAGAATAGGAAGGTGCTAAAGAAAGAAAGAAATGGCTCAACACTAACACAGAGAACCCACGTTTTAGGGATGCTTAACTTTTACCTTTTTACCTTCAAAGTAACAAAATAATCACAGATTGATAGATTTTTGGGAAGGGTCGATTATGATAATTTTATTTGACTCTCTGCCTAATACAGATGAAAGAATTCCTCAGGAGTAGGCTCATATTTTCTACTTTGAGGAATAACAGCTCTTGAACTCAAAAGACAGAAAATCCACCAGAAGTCAAGGTAACTTCATGGAGAGGTTAATACCTCCCACTTTGGAAATAAGCAAAGGAGAAAGCCAAAGACAACAGACATTTTATTTATTACCTGAGTTTATTTATTTAATGCTCCTTCTGTGCAGATGAAGACTCCTGGAAGTCAACTCTTACCTCTCCTTTTTAAATATTTTAAGTAAATGGATCTTTCTAATTAATCGTTTGGGGACACACCTTTTTTTAACCTTTTGAGAAGACCAAGAGTGTAATCAGAATGTACCAGCTCACACGTCCAGCCCGCCATGGCCATGGCCATAAGCAGATGCCCAGGCAAGTGCTGAAAAAGCACCTGTGATGGATCTATGACGCTCTACATGAAGAACCATCTGCCTTTATCCAAACTTGGCTCCCACTGGCTTCTTCCGAGAGTCCCTTGTTCTGCCCGGAGGCCGGTGAGCAGCCCACATCTACACATTCACCTCCTGCAACTTATGGTTTCTAGACGACTCTTCAGTTTTTCAGGGTGGTTTTCCCACTGTCTGGAAGAGTCTCCAACGCTTAGCAGGTATACAGTAATACTAAAATATGGCTACAATTTTTTTACCTCCTTTTCTATATTTCCAATAAATTTAATGACTTTGTTAGCATGGAACTAGGAGATAATTTTTGGTTTATTATCCACTGCGAATTTCTGCTTTACAAAACATAATGCTTTGCCTTCTCAGAGTGATCCACACTCTCATGCAGCTGTACTAAAATATATCAAGCATACAGCAAGAAGCCAATTTATCACTATGGGCCAGCCAATCCTGCAGTTGTTAATCAAACTAAAACTTTCCATGAATTCTAGAAACTTCTGCCTGGATCACAGGAAGCCATGCAGCTTCTAGTGCCTACGGGAAGTAGCACGAACAGCAGCCACAATGTGGTGTGTCTGTCTGAAGAGTGAATTTTCTTAAATTTTATTCTTTTGCTTTAGTGGCAGACAGGTTAATGACATAGTAAGGGAAAATTCTAAAAGATAAGAACATTTGTTAAAAGAATAATGAACCATTACAAAATGCTTTTTTGGTGACTATTACAATCACTTAGTTTTTTACCCCATCAAATCAAAGTTAAGAGAATAAAGGTCACAGTGGAAAACGGGATACATAACATTGTTATTGATGACTTTTTCCACAGAAATTCAACCCTATTTTTCAATAAAGGTGATTGTCAGTTTGAACAAAGAATACTGCTTTTTTCTAAAGATCTGGAAAACAAAACTACTAAATGAACTTTTTTTTCTTCGCAAGCATTTAAAATTTGCATGGTATAGCTACAAAAATTCTTTGCTTAAAAGCTTTTGTTCGCCAAAATCCTATGCATTCTTCAGCAGATTTTTATTTCTGATGACAGGACACAGAACAGAATATTTGAAAGCAAGACTGCTACAACTGACATTTTTTCTATTCTTATTCTAAAATCGGTGTACATGGAAGAATTCATAAAAGGAAAAAGCGTATTATATAGCCTATAGGACAACACGAGTGTCGTGGTTTAACTCCGG
>NW_010231258.1:0-12898 GCF_000690775.1 Eurypyga helias | reverse complement strand
AAACCATGTCTCTCCAGTTTAGAGAATCCCCTTTGTATGGGAGAAGGCTGCAGACTGATAACAGTAACCAGTGCCTATTGGTGATGTAGGTGCTTTTGTAGATCTTGGCTTGCATCACTGGGGCAAATATGAGGCATAGTTGTGTAAAATGAAAGTGTGGGGTTTTAATTTCAGTTATACACCATAAACTGCGAATCCTGGCATCTTGTAGTAACTACAGCACTAGGCTTCAAGGAACAGCAAAAGTACTGTATGCTTGAAATACAGGCTAGGGAATTATTAATTTTAATGGCATATTTATTTATTGCCATACCGGTTATAAGTGTAATATCACTACCACATTTTGGTATTTAATTATGTGCTTACTGGAAAGAAAAATGAATCAGAGAAAACAAAATTCATCTGTGACAGAAAGACTTTGCTTTTCTAAAACTGTTTCAGGTAACTGAGCACACAGGAAGGATTATCTGGCTGGATACTGAAGAATCAACTGTGTAGTTCTGTGAAAGCAGAAATTTGTTGGGAATTAATTAGGCAAACGGAAGTTAAAACCTTATTATACATAAAAAGATAAAATCCTTATTTGAATGCAAATACATTTTTCCTATGCAAGTAATGTATGAGGATATGATTTTGTATCCTTTGAATATATCAGAGACAGATTACTTCCTGGATACGTCATACAAAAAGAATAAAAGAACCCAGAAAAGTGTAAAAGAGAAACCAGGCAATGTATGAACAGAGCCTCAAGTGAACTGTGCCAATGCACAGATTATGACTGAAATAAAAATTTGACCCTTTAAAACTTTATTAGTTATACCTGTTGTAATTATACCAGCTCAGTTTAACAGGGGACGAAGGTGGGGTGCAGGGAGGATGGGAAGAAAGGGCAGTTGAGAAATAAGTGCTTTGGACAGTTTTGATGCTGTGACACAGCAACATTTAAGCAAACTATTCTCTGCAATTCCTGATGAAGAATTTTTCTTGAAACAGGCCTGTAGACTGTATTTAACAACAGTGAGTGTGTGTCTCTTCCCAACTCTGCTTTGGAAAGATATTAAATCTCTGTGTCCAAAGATGACTTGTATGTCACCCCTACATCTATTACGCTTAGAAAGAATTCTAGTTCTTGTTATGGAGAAGCATATGGAGATACACATTCTAGGTGTGGTCTCACCAGTGCTGGGTAGACAGGAGAATCCCCTTCTTTGACTTGCTGGGAATGCTCACCTTCTTTGCTGCAAGGTCTCATTGTTGACTCATGTTCAATTTTGTGTCCACCAGGTCCTTTTCTGTCAAACTGCTCTCCACCTCGGTGGCCCCCAGTGTGTACTGGCATCAGGGAGTGTTCCCCCCACAGATGAAAGACTTTGCACATCCCCTTGTTGAACTTCATGAGGCTCCTGTCTGCCCTTTTCTCCAGCCTGTCAAGGCCCCTCTGGATGGCACCACTCTGTGGCATGTCAGTCACTCCTCCCAGTTTTGTGTCAAGTGCAAACTTGCTGAGCGTACACTTTGCTCTATCCAGATAATTAATGAAGATGTTAAACAGGACTGGACCCAGTGTGGACCCCTGGGGTAGTTACTACTACCACTACCACTGCTTGATACTGTCCTCCAACTAGCCTTCATGTTACTGGTCACCACTCTCTGGGCCTGGCCATGCAACCAGTTTTCAACCTATCCCTTTGTCTGTTTATCCAGCCCACAGAGAAACAGCTTGTCTATGAGGATCTTGTGGGAGACAGTGTCAAAGGCCAAACTGAAGTCCAGGCTGACAATATCCGCTGCTCTCCCCTTATCTACCAGGCCAGTCATTTCATCGTGGCAGTTCATTGAGTTGGTCAAGCATGAATTCCCCTTGGCCAAGCCATGTTGACAACTCCTGATGAGGTCTACTTGTGTCTGTGGAGGTACTGTATGTTATAAGCGGGGAACAAATCAAGTTCCTGTAAGGCTGGTGATTAGATTTCATTTTTCAGGAGGTTACTTAAAGAGAAGATGTGCAGAAGTCCTGGAGGCCCTGTCTCACTTGGCTGTGATGTCCCTGATTCCTGAACTTCCAAGAGGAAATTGGAAATAATTTACAAACAGAAGACAAAATTCTGTACTGCTCAACATTAAGACAACTCCACTGATTCTATGGTAATCATCACAACATTGTTGTGCATCACAACTTCTTTAATTAAGGAAAATATGACAGCCCCTCCATGTGCAGTTAAATAGAAATTCACAAAAACGGAAAACAGAAGTCTTAATGAGGACATGCAGTTAAAAATCATGTTTTTCTTTTCCTTTCCTTAAGTGTTGGAAGTTTCCATTAAGATTTTCCAAAGCAGTGACATAACAACATGCAAGAAACAGATGACAAGCTGTAATTTCCCTGGTGATGTACAGAATATCTTACAGTCAGAAAGCAAAGCCTTTTTAAGCTTTGGTGCAGCCAAAGCAACTGCATGGCTTAAGAAATAAAGCTTCAGCTTAAACCTCAAACTCATACTTGTGTACATTTAAGTATGCATTTAAACACTTTACTTGTTCAAGCTCTATACACTGATACTGCATCTTAAAGCATGAAGCAGAAAAATGAAGACATTCCTACATCCACGACATCACAGTAAAGCTCAGAGGGAAAACATTTTTCACTAAACTTCAAAATAGACATTGAAGTCCTCACTCACCCCCCACCTCCATCTAATCATGGAACTTCTCATGATGAAAAGCAATTTCAGTAATGAACAGTATAGTTGTCTTGTTTGTGTCTAGGGTGTAACAGCTCAGTGAAAATCTCTGCTTTGAATAAAGCAACATTCTCAAAGAAATACCAATATTAAACTAAAATTATGCAAAAAAAAATAGCATATCTATTACTATACTCATGTAGTATGCGGTAACACCATAAACAATAGTATAATTTACCCCTACTTAGCACATTTGGGACTTTTTGGTTTTACATTGGATAAAAAGAGCATTGATAATTGCATTATTACTTGAAAAGAAAGTTAGTGAATGATCTCTCTAACTTTCCAGATCACAGGAGAGCCAGCAACTGAAGTTCCCTAGATTTCTGTTTCATGAGTGGTTCCTCATGAAGAGAAACCTCAAAACCAGGTCTTTGGACTAGCTGCATAACTACTTTATGCCATGTAGTTGGCACATCAAAAAAAAAATAAAGCTAAGGAAATTTAAAATATGCAAATCTGATTATTTTTTCTGAACTCATGTGAGACCTTGGCAGAAAATGCAGGTCTTTCTTACCAGCAATTCCTATTTCTTCCAATAAATCCTATTACATAACTTCCTCAAAACAATTGACACAGTATTTTTGAGAAACAGTAAATAAAACACATGGTCTTTCATCTAACCAGTGATGATATAAGTTCTTTTCAGATGAAAGCATGAAGCAGACCTCTTCCACCATTTCCTTCAGCACAGAATAGCAAAAAACAATGCTTTTGCTCTGCTAGCAATCATTTTTTTTACTTTGACATAGATAGAATATATAGATCTTGCTACTTTCTTTTGCAAAATGACATGGAATTAATTTTGGTTGGAAAAAAAGAAAAAGTAAATGTTAAAATGTTGACATTTCAAAACACTTAGTTTCAAAGGTTAATTGAAACATTATTTCCTGTGGGTTTTTTTCTGGAATTTTATTTAAAAATGGATGAAAACGGTTTGAAAATAGCAATCATGCTACTGTTCTATTGAAGATAGAGTTTTTGATAAACATAAAACTACAAGAATTTTTTTCCAGGATTGTAAAATAACGTTTAGAAAAAAAATAAGCAAGACCTCAAGTTTTAGTAGGATGTTTTGGTATTTCATGGATAGCTATTGTACCTTTAAGGTACAATTCTATCAGAATTACACACAATTCACAAATTACAGTTTCCCAGGAATGCATGTTTTTAAAAAATAGAAAGAGATTCACATATGTCTGCAAAAACCCTGTAGAGCTGAAAAAAAAGCATTTACTTCCTTTTCCTCTGGGTACAAGAATTTGAAGTTAATGTGAACATTCCCATCAGGGAAGGAGGCTGGATGCATTGGATGTGGTATATTCCCACTGTGAATGACACTGCCTCCTGCGTGCAGCGGCACTGGCTTTCCAGGCAATGCAGCATGAGGGTGTGATCTCCTCACATGCCATTTACAGTGGTTGGATTTTCTGTGCAAATGCAAATCACCAGCAAAATTGCAGGGTCACACTAATGATGTACATGGGAGGCCTGTACTTTAGGATGGCAATTTAAGACATAGTTGAATTGAAGCATTAGCACATTTTTGTTACCCTCCCTCATGTCAAGCTCCTCTAGCTGGAGGAGCATTCCCCAAAAATTAAAAGACAAGAAAATAAGATCGTTGATGAAATGAAAGCTGGATACAGCAAGGTCATCATTCAGACTAACTTTTGTGTCTAAATCTGATGTGATACTGAGGTATGAGTCCAACTTGAGCTTGTACAGGAGAAAACGAAACAAGCTGTAAGAAAGAAAATATTAATTGGTTTTTGTAAGACCCTTCTAAGATCTAAGAAAGATCTTAGACCCATTCTAAGATCCAATAATTCACTTGATTCTGGTTTACTGGATATTTAGACTCTCTCAATATTATTCTAGGAACAACTTTGTCTCAGCCTCAAGAATATGCCTCTACTGGGTAACATTTGGTATCAAAACAATAGTCCCAATATTTCTCTTCAAGTTCTCTGGAGAGCAGAGACACAAAACAACCCCTGAGACTTCTAGATAAATGTTTTTTCCATCGTAAAGGAAGAGAGTCTCCAAACTGCAAGTGTTTCCTTTGAAGCTGCTGCTCTTTTACTTTCAATTTTCTTGGGGAGAGGCAAATTATCTTTCCCAACAAAAATTAGGGCAGCGTTAGCAACACAGCTTTTGTAAAAGCAGCAGACAGATAGTGTACAGTTCATTTGCTTTCCACTGAAAGTGTGTCCACTTATGTGGGCAAGTATTTTGGAAAGAACACTTTCTTGTACAGCAAGTTGCTATAGTAGGCAACCCACTTGGGACCTCAGGTCTTTTCAACATGTCCAGAAAAAGATTCAAATGCAAATACTGAATGTGATCGCTGACATGGTGGCTACAAGCATATTAGTAAATTGAATTGCATCTAGACATTTCTCTGGAACTGGTCCCAACTAGCATTTCTGACCACATCCTTTGTCCATGCTATTAAATTATTTTTACCCATGAAACGATTTTTAAACTCCAGAATAGCATTAACATATTACCTGCCTTTTGGAGACAGTGTCTGGTCCCTTCTAACTACTGAACAGTCCTCAAGATGTTCTTGGGACGGTGCTGGTCAGCCTGGGATAGAGCATGCCAGTTTCCATCTGATCAGTTCAGCAGTAATATATAGATAAGTAGGTTCCAGTGTCTGAGTATATCAGCTTATCAGGACAGACATAGCTTGGGAATCTAATCTGAAATGAAAAAATAAGTTTTAAGAGAAACTGAAAACTTTGATAATGGATTTATATATCTCATATCAAGTCCTTATTCTGAATGGGTGGTTAGCTTGGAGAGGATAAATGCAAATCCAGTGAAAGGTGTGATTTCTGAAACCAAATTCAGCGTTATTGAAATGAAGAAGGAGTCACCTGTTCCTATCGACAATCCTATTACCTTTCCTCCTGCCCCTCCCCCCCAAAAAAAAAAGTAGTCCATGATTTCTAGAAATTTTGACATTTGAAGTTTTTTCTATTGTGGAAGCAAATAGTAAAAACTGACTTAAAAAAGCTCTAAGAAAATTTTGCCTACCACTCCTGTGAAATGTGACAACTTGCCATTCAGAATGGGAAACTCCTGATTTCATTAGGTTGTGCAATGTTTCTCAGTTAATTCACCCAAATGTTTTCTACTGTTGTGGTTAATATAAGCTCCAACAACCTGTAAAACAAATAGCTGAAGGTCAGATGCTAAAACATTTATTATAATTAAAATCTGAACACTCTAGGTCTTTTCTTTTTGAAATATAACCTGTGTTCCTAGATTATTTGTTGTTTCTGTTGTTGCTTTGTCTTTCATTATCTGTTAGCTGAAGTAATTATCTGTAATTTAGGAGCCATTAATTTTTATTGAAGTATAATTACGGAAATAGTTTTCTTCCTTCTAATGCAATCTTTCTTAAACTAAACCAAATATAGAAATAAGCACAAAATAAACAAACTAATGAAGAATAATATTTGTTTTACCAAACATGACAGCATCCAAAGACAAGAACAGAGACACTTGCTGCCACTACTAAGTTGGATAACTGTACCCCTGCTGATAAAGAGAATCATCTCATTCTCTATCTGCTTGCTTTCTTAAAAAAATAATAAAATCCCTTCTTTGATCTTGGAATGCTTCCCTGCTGAGCTAGGATTGATCTTTAAGAAGCAGTGGCTTTAACTCTCTGCAATGTTATGCCTATGTATGTGCTGAAGAAAGGGACTGGACAGGCCATTTATTTCACTTGGATAGTTATCTCTGGGAAGATTTATCTTGGAGATTGTGTTTTCAGGATCAAAGCAAACCAACACAAAAGCTTACCTTTTCTCTACCTCCTTTTGCATTTCTTGCATTGCTATACCACTTGGTGACCACAGTTCCCAAAACAGGAACATGCTGCTGGAAAAGAATCTCTTGCGTAACTGCAGGACTAGTCTCTTCTGACTGATAGTCTTAATTTACTTCTAATTACTCACCTGCATTTACTCATGTCTGGTTAATACCTAGTTGCTTTTGTTCCAGCTGTGGCCTTTACCTTATGTAGATCTTCCCTATCTTTACTGTTTTCTTTTCATGAGCCTCCATTTTCAACTACAAAGTCAAGTCCTTTTCTTTGTGGCTTTCTAGTCTTTGTTATAATTAAACAAGTCTGTACTACAGCAGCCAAATGTAGTGTTGATACTTCAAGGAGGACAGTGGACTAGGTGACCTCCAGTGGTTAAATTCCAGTCCACACTTCCTTGATTTTTGCTTATGAAAAAAGGAATTTATGAATTTATGAATTTATGTCAGGCTTAGGAATGTGTTAATTTCTATCTCACCTGCCAAAGTTAAATGAAAGGCTGTGTCCACGGGGGAAAAAAGACAAATTTATCCTAGGTTTCCACATCGTAGATGAATTGTACAAATTCATTACTTGACCTCTTACTAATCAATACAGGTTAAGAAGCTAACAACAGTGCTAATTTAAAGTTTCTCCTTTAAGCATCTATAAAAACAAGAGTGGTGTGTTTATTCCATATATGTCATCCAAAAAAATCCCAAACTTGGATAAAAATAAGAGAAAATATTTTTTATTTTGATATTTGATATATTTTAGCAATTAAACTAATTGAAACTCTACATTAAAGATCAACACCAAACTCTTACTGAAAAAGTAATTTGAAGAATGTTTAAAAATTGGGTAAACAGTTATGACAGTATGCTCCTTCATACTGAGTGAAAAAAAGCATAACGTAGCTGAGCCGACTGAATGAGAAGAAATTTAAAGGTTGGTGGATTCTTGCACTTACAAATGCCACTTGTGACACACAGTAAAATTTACCTTTATAAACACTGGTGAAAACTGAAGAAATCTTGCCCAAATATGTTCATTTAAACACCAAGACTCTTAGTATTATTCAAAGAGTTTTAGTCATTACAAAAGCGTTTCCCAAATTAGAAACAGGAGAGAAAAATATAGAATTGTTCCTTAGAACTTTCCTTTTCAGGATTTTTTCAAGAAATAATTTTAAATATTATAAAGAAGTTTTTAGCAAATCTTAAACTTATGATTAAAGCTTAATTGTAACCTGGGATAATAGAGTAGTTGAAGAAATAGTTTGGAATGGTACTTGGAACAGATGTGCAAATGATTTTGTGTGCTAGTAAGTTTTTAGTAGCATGCTACAGTTCAGAAGGGGTTGGAAGGTGGAGTTACGTTAATTTTCCTCCAGGAAACTGACTTTTTTTTTTTTCACAGCTACAGGTAGAATACTGTCTGCTAACTCCTACCATCCACTGAGCAAGAGTTGCTGTGGTTGACACTACTTGACTCCTCCAGACACCATTTTTAACTAACAGTGGTATGTTTAAGAATTGTCATTAATTCTGTAGACTTGCAGGAGTGCAAGGTTTCCCTTGAGCTTTTTGTCCACTATTTCTACTCATCTGTATAATTTCTGTAGTGCCCGTTCACATCATCATCTTTGTTTTGGCTCCTTTTTTACTGAATGACCTTTCATACAGCTCATAATAGTCTGGGTAATGTGGCGAAGAAACAGCAATTTCTGAAACATCAAAGAATATTCCATGCTTCTGCAATGCAAATTCAGCAAAATCTTTTTCATAATGCAATCCTCCTATTTTATAAATAGGTTTTTTTGAATCCTTTGTTATCATTTAACATGCTTGCAGAATTCCTTCTTATCCAAGTAACTGTTTTCATCCAGATATAATTTGCTTTCCATCTTGGGCTTGCTTTTATTAGAACACTGTAGCTGAATTTTGCTCCTCAGGCAATATTCTTAAAGTCTGCAGAATCACTACTATGGATTTTTTAAAAATAGGTCTCTGTATTTTAGCTTATATTGTTATTTAGGGTGGTTGTGAAATGCCTGTAAATCTTGTGTAAGATTCAGAAGTTTGTACTTACTGCTATGAAGGATAAACCTAGGATTTGGAGGGAAATGTAAACAAAACCTGAGTGGCATTCTTGACACAATTACAAACCTTGCTCTTGGAAAGCTTGTGAAACTACTCACATGCTTGAAGTTAAATGTGCACTTGGCTCTTTGCAAAATCAGGGCTGAAATGCATAATTAACCACAATAGGAAACAACAACATTATAACAACACTACACATGTATCATATAATAAAGGTATATAAAATAGCAATAAAAGTGAGGAATGCCATCCATAATAAGAATACTTGTACCTGAAATCAAAATGTCCTAGGGCTTTCATATTAATCTGTCCATGAAGATGTTCTTACATATTTACATATTAAAAAGTTGGGTTTGCTGTTGTGGTTCAGACCCAGCCAACAACTAAGCACCATGAGGCTGCTCCCTCACTCCTCTCCCCTGGTGAGATGAGGAGGAGAAAATCTAAGGAAAGGTTTGTGGGTTGAGACAATGACAGGGAGGGATCACTCACCAGTTATGGTCATGGGCAAAATAGACTTGACTTGGGGAAGAAAAATTAATTTAATCAGTTACCGATCAGATCAGAGTAGGTTAATGAGAAACAAAACAAAATCTTAAAACACTTTCCCCCCACCCCTCCCTCCTTTCCAGGCTCAGCTTCACTCCCAATTTCTTTACCTTCTCCCCCCAGGTGGTGCAGGGGGACAGAGAATGGGGGTTATGATCAGTCCATCACACACTGTCTCTGCATCTCCTTCCTCTTTGCGGGGAGGACTTCGCACATTCTGCCCCTCCTCCAGCATGGAGTCCCTTCCACAGGAAACAGTTCTCCATGAACTTCTCCACTGTGAGTCCTTCCCATGGGCTGCGTTTCCTCCTGAAATGCTCCAGCGTGGGTCCCTCCTGCAGGCATGCTATCCGTAAGGAGTATCCTGCTCCAGTGCAGGCCAACCACAGAGTCATGGGCTCTTTGGGCACAGCCGCCTGCTCCGGCACGGGGTCCTTCCCAGGCTAAGGGGGTCTCTGCTTCATGGTGACCCTCCATGGCTCAAGGGACACAGCCTGGTCTCTCACCATGGGCTGCAGGGGAACCTCTGCTCCGGAACACCTCCTCCCCACTTTTCTGTACTGACTTGGGTGCCTGCTTTGTTTTCTCTCTCACATCCCACTCCTCTCTCCACTGCAGGTTTCTGTTTTCCCTTCTTACAATATATTAACCACAGAAACACTAATTGGCTTGGTCTTGGCCACAGGTGGGTCTGACTTGGATCTGGGGAAGCTTCTAGCAGCTTCTCACAGGACCTAACCCTGTAGCCCCTCCCCACTACCAAACCAGCCAGCAAACAAACCCAACACATTTGCCCAGCCAAACACATTCATTGGTAGTACTTTCTTTTCAAGGGAATGACTGCTGGCTGGGAGAATAGAAAGCTCCTACCCACTTATACAAGTTAAACACACTGTACATTTTAAGTTTTGGGCTTCAGGGCATTTCTGAGAATGTATTTCATCTCCCCAAAACCACTGTGTTACTCCCCTTTGCAGAACATAGCGAGAATCATTGCAAACATCTCACAAAATGATCAATGTTATTGCAATAATGTATGAAATGAGCAGCATCACTGTTGTTTGTGAAGGAAATGAAGATCCAGCAGCATTCAGGTTTAAACAGGCTCTTACTATCAAATGCAAATAACCTGGAATTTGGTAAAGTTGTTTGAAATAGTAAACAACAGGAGGCAAGAGGACTCATGGAGTCCTCTGAAAGGAAGCTCTCTCTGGGTGTTCTTGTCTATTGTTTTGTATATCTAATAACTTCAGAAAATAGTGTACAGCCACATCATCATTTCAGTTTGTGTGCAGAGTTTCTTTAATGTCAGTAGGAGGTATGCAATCTGGGGGCATAACAAGTCTCAGTGAAACAACTCTCAGTAGTCCTGAAGATAGCTGGAATGGTGCTGTTAGTCTCAAGTGGAATCAGGATTTAGACCAAGGCACTTGAACAAAACCGGTAACAAAATGTCCCAAACTGTTCTATACACATTATTTAGATATTCTGCATTTTTTGCAGGTCACAGGTACTTCGTTATGAAAGGAACTGCAAAATTGTCAACATACATCTTGACATGTCCCCATACATGAAGAGTTTGTCCTTATCTTTTTTTTTCTGTATTAAATCACCCCTAAATTCAAACATACTAAGCATATTTTTAAAGAGAACACAGTAAGCTTTAATCTTCCAACATCCAGAGCACTCTTTCTATAGATGATGGAGAAGGACTCCTTCAGAGGCTGTTATGTCCCAACAGGGTGCTTGTGGTGAGTAGGTTGAGAGCTCTTCAGGGGTGACTGGTGACAAAAGGTAGCGAGTAGCAAGTTCGGTTTAGTTAAGGTAGTTATCTGGATAAAGTAAAATAACCTTAAAAATCCATCTACTTCAGTGAATTATGATGAATAGCATAGATAGTATATGATATTAAGATTTATTTGATTTTAATATAATTTTTTTAGATCTGCCCAATTCCTAGTCACAAGCAAGTGCCTTCTTTCTGGCATGCTCTGATATTAATTTAACTTCATGTCCTGATCACAGGTTCAAGAAAATACCATATTCATCCAACACACTTTATCTATGGATTTTATGTGATGTGAAAATTCCTATGCAAAGTAAATGTGCCAGGAAGAAATGGCTTATGCAAGAGGGCTTAAGTAGTGCCTGAACCACATATTAGTGGATTTGACCTCATTACCCTTCTAAGAAGGGGAAATATGCTAATTCTTATCCATAAATGAAGAATTATAAGACAGAAAAAGTAAATGTTTTGATCAAAGCTAGACAGTAATCTTTGACAGAATACTGGAACCCCAACTTTGGAAGGCTGAGTTCTGTGCCAGCTCTACTTGCAAGTGTAGTAGTTGTTACAAGAATGTGGCACATCTCAGGGACTACCACTTTTTGTGAATATGAGCCACCCATCCTAGAAAGTCTGTGTTATAACTTAGTTGTTTGACATCACCATTATTTTCTTCCCTGTGTACAGGCTTAAAGTCGACATCTCTACTTTTATTTTTTTCCATTTTCTCCAGTCTCTGCTTATATACAGAGACTCTCAGCTTATTTTTCATTCTGCCTAGTCTCTGCTCCAATTTCACCCTATTTTTCATCATTAATTTTACTCTCCATCATCCTATCTGTTCCCACAGGTAAAATGAATGAATACATACAATAAAAGCTCCATAGCATTCAATTCTGAACCAATAACATCTCAGTGACTTTCAAATTATCACAGGCAAAATCAAGATGTCTGTCCTTAGCTGTAATTCTTTATTCTCCCAGGCATTTGGTGCAAGACATTAAATGCAATCATCTCAATGAATCAAGCTGTTTCCCTTTTATATATGGTAAATCATCCCCAGAATAAGAAGGAAGCAGTAATTACAGTCACTAATCAACTATCAGCTCATTGATGCTTTCATTGATATGAATTAGTATAATAAATCTGAGAAACAGCAGCCACTAAGTTTGAGATAAAAGTCAATACCATTGACAAGTCTGAAAGAGAAGCCGCAGAAAACTGTACATGACAGTATTTAACAGTACAAAAATGTGTTGTATAGCATTTTGCCTATTACACATCATGTGTTTTATCATCTTATGCTGAAGTTAAATTGTGCATCAGAATCTTCCCCTTTACTACAGATATACAGAGAGTAATTCACTTATGTGTGTGTTGGACCTGGCTTCCCCCAAGTAAGATAAGAGTAGACGACAGAACTCAGTGTATTCTTAGTCATTCAAGGTCTATATTCTAGTATTCTCCAAAGGCTATAGTATGGATCATATACTCGATAAATTGAAATTTCTCTGTTTCTCATCAAAGTACAGTGGAGGCACAGAGCTGCTTAGTTTTTCAAATTAGTCAAGATCAAGCTGCTTAGATGATATTGTCTGCTTCTAGGCAAAAAAGAAAGTTTCCTGCGACAGTATAAATGGTATTTTCAAATGAAGACTAAAAAAGGATCAGAACTTGTGGCAAATTCTCATTCATAGAAACATGTATGCATTAAAAAAGACATCTGAAGTAGATTTCTGGGACAGTGTATGTATTTTAATACTATTATTTATTGTTATATTAATACATTACACATTTCACATAGTCTAAGCATATTCAAATTTAGTAGATGTAGTAGCCACCGGCAGGTGGAGTAGATGACTGTTGTAGGTCCCTTAGAACTATTCTATTCTATTCTATT
>NW_010231257.1:0-11785 GCF_000690775.1 Eurypyga helias | reverse complement strand
GCCTGGGGTTGTTGTGATCTAAATGGAGAACCCAGCACTTGGCCTTGTGGAAGCTCATACAGTTGACCTCAGCCCATCGATCCAGCCTTCCTCCTGCTGCATCCATTTTGTTGAAAACAAACAGTTGGAGCGAGTCTGGAGGAGGCCACGGAGATGCTCCAAGGGCTGGAGCCCCTCTGCTATGGCGACAGGCTGGGAGAGTTGGGCTTGTTCAGCCTGGAGAAGAGAAGGCTCTGGGGAGACCTTGTAGCACCTTCCAGTGCCTGAAGGGGCTACAAGAAAGCTGTGGGGGACTTTTTACAAGGGCCTGTAGTGACAGGACAAGGGGTAATGGGTTTAAATTGAAAGAGGGGATGTTTAGATTGAAGATCAGAAAAAAGTTCTTCCTGGAGAGAGTGGTGAGGCACTGGAACAGGTTGCCCAGAGAAGCTGTGGATGCCCCATCCCTGGAAGTGTCCAAGGCCAGGCTGGATGAGGCTTTGAGCAACCTGGCCTGGTGGAAGGTGTCCCTGCCCCTGGCAGGGGGGTTGGAACTGGATGGGCTTTAAGATCTCTTCCAACCCAAACCATTCTATGATGCAGAATTTTTGAAGGCAGTAAGGGACAACTAGGAGCATCCCTCTGCATGATTTCCTTTAAAAGGTCTTTTTGCAACTCCCTGGCTATTCTCACACTGCTTCCTTGGGTTATGCCTATGTACTGTGAGGAAATGAGCAAAACCTTGGTGCATTCCCCTCACCGTGCCTCATGCAAGTGCATCGCCAGCCTATGACTCCTCTGATCATGCTGCTATAGGGACATTCCAGCCTTGGGCCCCCTAAGAATCCCAGGGGCCCTTGTGGTGTGTGGCACTGTCAGGACCAAACAGAGGTCTTCTCTGCCCAACAGTGTCCATGTGGTATCACCGTGATGGTACACATGAAGAATCATGGTGACAGCCTCAGGCTGGAAACAGTCTCTATCCCATTGCTCACAAGGAAGACGGATGCTGCTTAGGTGTGTGCTGATGACACGATGTTAAGTTTGATTTTAAGTGTATGTCCAGATTTGCACTTGAAATACAGTAGATGCACCCACAGCGTGTGGCCCGACTGAGGGGCTTGTACGCTTCTCAGTGGTGTAAGCAGAATCCGTTAGTCTTTTCTCATAAGTTCCTGGCTTCCCACCACATCCTTCACGTATCTCTGTTTCTAAGGGTTCAGCCATTCGTGGAAATTATCATTTTAATACTGTGTATGGTCATGAACTCTTGGCATGTCTGTGGCAGACCGCATACATTATTTTTACTATACGACCAGGGCTTGTCTTGCCACTGGCTTTTCCTCTTCGTGGTGGCATAGAAAGGCTGTATATATATATATGTATGTATATATATGTATAGCTATAGATGTGGATCTGTTCTTCATTGTTTGCTGGCTTGACAGTCAAACCCAGCAGCACTCTATACTTCAGTAGCCTCACAGGTGGTGCAAAGGGGTCAATGTCTGACTTTATCTTAGCCTTGCAGGGCTTTCACCTTCTTAAAATATTTTGCTATGGTGCTGGATAAGATTTACAGTAACCTCTTCAACCTTAGACGTGGTGAGGATGTTCCAGCATTCCACCATGCTCCTGTATCATAAAAGAAACAATAGCATCTCTTGTTTCCTGTGGTTTTCAAACTGAAAGTTTGAAATACTCACTACTTGAAAACGGTGTTTCTGTGTGCTATTAGGACCCTGAAGGCACCAATTAACTTTAATTGCCCTGCCTAACCCTTGTTAGGCTCTCCACCAACACACCCTCTGCCCATAGGCCCAAGGACACTATATAAGCTCAGGGCACAGGTGCCCAGATCTCTATTGAGCTGTATTCTAGGTGTCTTGTTCTCCCTTACTGGCTGGTTTTCCAGCCTGAATGTAGACCTGTGTTACAAGCAACTTTGTTCCAACTCTTGGCTCTGACCCCATCTCCTGCTGCTCCTGACTGGGCTCCCTGACCCATCCCTTCACCTTGTCTGGGTCTGTCACTGCTCTGCGCTGCTCAGGTACCATGGGGCTGTGCTGTGTGGGTGAAGGTGCTGCTCTGCCTGTGCTGAGGTCACCCTCAGCTCCCTCCCTGCCTGCCTGCCCTCCTCTGGGGAGTAGCCCTTACCATGCTGCTCCTGGACAGGTGCCATGTTGGTACAGTCAGACACGGCCTGTCTGGTCGACTCCATGGCAATGAAAGCCAGTCAACTTTCTGTCCTTTGTGAGGAGAAATGGCCAAACACTGCTGTGACAGACCCAGGGAGACAAGGAAGTCACCATGCCTATAACCTTCAGGAGATGCTGGCACCCAGGTAAGCTTGCTTCAGTACATTGTATGCATCAGTACTGAAATTCTTCCCATCGTTGTGGGTTTGCTCTACTTTTCCAAGAGAGGGTTGTGGCTTTCTCTTGAATCTTTGAGAGCGGGATGTGTTTAACTGTTTCAAGCATAAAATAGGTTGCTGTTTCTTGTACAGAATAATGCATTTCCTGCTATGAATTGTGTTTGCCCTGCACTGGCCAATGCATCTCATCAGCAGACGGATGTAATTCTCCCAGCTCATTTTCCTGCTTATCATTTTTGCTAGTATTACATGGCAGCTGGGTTTGCAGTCCAGCAGAAATCAAATTGGTCACTGATCTTAGAGCAGAGTTACTGCACTGGTAGCTGAAGGGCCAGCAGTCTTCAGAGATGTGCCTAGCATGTGTGAATCTCCCTGGCTCTGTTACCACGTTACAGAAATTCTCTTCACTGGATATCTGTGTCATGTCCCTTCCCAGCCATTTGTTGTGGTTTAACCCTGGCTGGCAACCAAGCACCATGGAGCCACTTGCCCATTCCTCCTCCTGTGGGATGGGGAGGAGAAAATATCAGGAAAGGTTAGTGGGTGGAGACAAGGACAGGGAGGGATCACTCACCAGCTACAGTCATGGGCAAAACAGACTCGACTTGGGGAAGAAAAATTAGTTACCAATAATATCAGAGCAGGATAATGAGAGATAAATCCATATCCTAAAAACCCCTTCCCCCCACCCCTGCCTTCTTCCCTGGCTCAGCTTTGCCCATGATTTCTCTCCCTACTACTCCCACCAGCAGCACAGGGGACGGGGAATGGGGGTTGTGGTCAGTCCATCACACGCTGTCTCTGCCGCTCCTTCTTCCTCAGGGGAGGATCCTCACACCCTGCCCCTGCCCCAGCGTTGGGTCCCTCCCACAGGAGACAGTCCTCCTCCAACTTCTCCCACGTGAGCCCTTCCCAGGGGCTGCAGTTCTTCACCAACTGCTTTGGCGGGGGTCCCTCCCACGGGGTGCCATCCTTCAGGAGCACCGTGATCCAGTGCTGGCTTCCCACAGAATCAGGGACTCCTTTGAACACAGCCGCCTGCTCCAGTGTGGGGTCATCCCTGGGCTGCAGGGGGGTCTCCGTCACCTCCCCATGACCCTCCATGGCTGCAGGGCACAGCCTGCTCTCTCCCCATGGGCTGAGGGGGAACCTCTGCTCTGGGCACCTCATCCTGCCTTTCCACACTGACCT
Source organism: Eurypyga helias (assembly GCF_000690775.1). Lineage (NCBI taxonomy): Eukaryota > Metazoa > Chordata > Aves > Eurypygiformes > Eurypygidae > Eurypyga > Eurypyga helias. Next base: position 8,241 of record NW_010231257.1, on the reverse strand, counting down.
GGGTGTCTCTCCCACATCCTCCTCCTCTCTCCTGCTGCAGGTTCTCTTTGGTTTCCACTCTTAAATCTGTCAATCACAGAGGCACCAATTGGCATGGCCATGGCCAGAGGGGGGTCTAACTTTGGAGCCGGGGAAGCTTCCAGCAGCTTCTCACAGGAGCCCCTGCTGTAGCCTCTTCCCCGCTACCAAAATCCCCATCATGCAAACTCAACATGTTCTATCCCTTGCCTCGGCCAATCATGTACTTAAGAATTATGATTAAAATCCATATTCATCACACATTAATCAAAAAAATCCTTCACCACACCAAAACTATAATAATATACTCACAATACCGAGAGGAAGTGGACAATTTAAACATGCTCCACCCCTCATCCTCTGCCACAATCAAGATGCCATGAATTACGTGGCTATGCTTTTCTTCCGCAGAAGATACCCCACTGGGAAATGGTGAAATGGTGTCGTTTCTCCAACATATTCCACACCTGCTCAGGACCTGCTGGTCTCTTGAACTGTTTCTGTGGGGTGTGCAGTGGGTTATGATTTATTAGTTGTGAAAACTGTTAGCTCTGGCACATACCCTCTTCAGGAGTATCCCTGCACCGTTTCTGCAAGTTACTGCTTTTCCATGCAGTCACCTTGCTGTGGATCTTGCAGGACTGCAGGCAGCCATCCTTTTCCACATCGCCATGTGCACCCTGGGTAAGAACCAGAAAGGGCTCCATCTATAAAGGAGAAGTCTTAGAGACGAAGGCTTTTGACAATGATCGGGCAGCCAGCATTAAAGCACACGCATGTAGACTGAATTACCTGTCCCCCCGATATTTCCTTCCCACTCTCAACACAGCCTGCCACACCAAAAAAGGTGTCTCTTGTTGGACCCTCAAAATCTCTGCCAATGATGCCCAAGGAGCCGTGGGCCGCAAGCAGTAGATGGGTAGGTTTCAAGAGCTGAAGTCTCCACTTTGTTTAGTAGTAATTTTGCCAGTGCCCAGCCGATGCATGTGCAAATCCCTCCCATTGGAGGCAAGGCCTTTGATGCCTGATCGCTAAACTGTTTGTCTGTGGAAGGAGTCAACAGCCCTGGTCTAGTAATGAATTATTATTGCCCATTCCTTCCTTATTCCCTGGGTCCTCTCGGAGATGAGCCGATGGCTTTGGTATATTACTTGACAGGCAGAAATAAGATGTTGGTGGTTTCTTGAAGAAGTCTTAGACTACGGAAACCAAATCCTTCAATATCTGTCCTTCAAAGATGGCTCCTGAGGATGAATGCTGCAGCACAGGTCTGTAACAGGATCTGAAGATGATCTTGCCGATGAACAGATCACAGAAGTGTGCTCTGAAACCTACCGGTTTCTGACTTTTATCTGACCATAAACACAGTTCCTCTTGCCCAGCCCTGGGAAGCAGCTTGGGAAGCGGCACGATTGACTTTCCCTGCCCACCCACTTGATGTGGCGCACTTGCACGAGTGGCACTGCTGAAAGCCAACGGGATCCTCTGCCCGTGGCACCTCTTCTAGGCCAGGAAGAAAGAAATACTTGTCGTGGCGGGTGTGACTCCAGAGTGGCAATTTGGGCTCGGGGACTATACCTCTGTCCTGCTGTGACAAGCAGGTATGGGGTGTACACTCCAAAGAGCTAGCTGAGCCTCACGTACAGGTCAGTGGTTTTGTTTTGACGTTCAACATGCTTCTTCCAACCGCCTGGCAAAAGGAATGTGTTTGGAGGTGTAAATGATTTTGACAATTCAAGCGCTGTGTGTTAATACACTGATCAAGATGCCGAGAATTTTCAGGTCAGGGCGCATCTGTTCATCTCGGCGATCTTGTTAAGAGGTAAACCCTTACCGCCTGGGAGACCCTGAGGAAATGCTGCAGGATTTCTCCCTCTGGCGGGATTCTTTTCCAGTTTTAACTAGTGCTGGTTCTTCACCACAGGAAGGCTCCTGTCAGGGTCTTGAACACTAAACGGAGACCTCAGCAGATCACTGTTTAAACCAAATGGGACCCAACAGGCCAGAAGCGCCTCCATGCCGTTTCCCAGCATCGGCACTGATGAATGGCCCAAGCCCACAACCATTCATCAACGCGACTAAACGAATGCAAGGAGTTTAGACAATGCTAAAAGAAGGAGCAGAGTATAGGGCCAAGCTGCAGAGCAACTGTCATTCACATGAGGTTTGGGTTGGTTCCCTGCCTGTGCTATGGATTCATTATAGAAATCTGGGCATTCTGAGGCTAATGGGAGTTTTACTTTTGTCTGCCAGGAGCTTGGCTTTTATCTGTCATTGCCTCCTTTTCCCTACTTAGGAAATAAGGACAGTTCTGCTCACCAGGGAAGCTCTCTCCAGGCTTGCACTGCCTAAGATGTAAACTAAAGGCTACATTTCCTGTGGCCATTAAACTTCCCAGGGTGTTAGCCCCAACGCCTGGGCGCAATGCATCTTGCCTATCGAGAGACGTCCCCGGGAATAAACACTTCCGGTGAGTTGCTACACTCCATTCCTAACAAAGCAGAACAAATGTGCGTTGCAAGTCAGTTGTTTTAGGGGACAATGGGTGAAATCTGGAGCTTGACACTTGGCTTTAGCTCAGTCTGTCTTCTGTGGGAATACTGCCAGCCAAAGAACTGACTGAAGATTGCATGAGACACACTAGTACGAACACAGTGCATGTCCATGGTGCTATTTGTCCAAAGACTTCAGAGTATATTTATTAACTAAGATAAAGCCCGGGGAAATCAGTTGAAATCTTTGCCTTGACCTTAAGCAGCTTTTGGATCGGTGCCATAATAAGGAAATATGCAAGTTCTGGAAAATCTTGGCATGTAGGCAAGAAGAATAATCTATTTCCTTTTGCAGGGATGAGAGGGGCTGGAGGCACAGAGGTGAAACGGCTTGTCTGGTGCTGCGTGGACCACCTGAGATTGATGCCAGGTAAATACGTATGTCTTTAGGAAGTACTGACCATGGGGTGAGGATGTTCACTTGATGTGAAATGGGCTAAACTTGAAAATGCAAATTCAAATCGCTTCAAGAAACTTTCAAATTAAAAAAAAAAAAAATCCCAGAGCCTCATACGGATTTGATATAACATGAATTAAGGACAAACTTCTTATAATTGAATCCAAAAAGCTCCCTTGACTATTCTCTCTTCCGTTTCTGCCTTCCCCCTCCTTTGGTGTCTGTTTAACTGTTATGTTTTATTTACAGGTAATTAGAAATACAAACTCATTCAATGAGCCCAACTGGAACTCCAAAGAGCTCAGCAATTAATGAGCGCAGACTTAAAACAGTCTCGCTTCGAGGCACTAATGATGGATGGAAGGATGGAGTGGCTGCAGGCACGTTCTGGCACGTGGGGTGAAAATACCTTAGACTGCCTAAACGTGGCCTCAGCTTTTCCTGGCTTACGGAAAAAGCTTGATCCCCCAACCTGAAACCTAGGAACTGACTTCCTCGGGTGCTGTGGTTTCTGCATAGGACAGACCTGGCTATGTTCACAGTGCTCAATTGACAAGTCTCTACTGACTTTGAAACAGCTGAAAAACTAGATCCCCATCTGAATTATGGAGTGTGGATCCTCCTTTTGTATTAGGAATGTAACTTAACTAGTGGCCAGAGGGGAACGTGGGACTACTAAGATCACAGCAGGTTTTGAAGAAGGGGCTGTTAGCTCTACCTCCACTGCTGCATTCCCTTTCCCAGGAGCTGGATCATCTGTACTGGCTGATAGCTGGTTCTTCTCTTCTCCCCGTGGTCAAATCTGGGAGTCTCACCTCTTGGCTGTTCGATGGTAAGTCTAGCAGGGCATCCCTGCCAAAAAATGGACTGTTTTAACTTTTCCCTTTCAGTCTACATAGACGCATTTTTCCCCCCCATCTTTATTAGCAACTATTAAACTATAGAGAATTTTGGGTTGCTATCCTTACAGCACATTTGATCAAGTTGGTCTAAGATGTGAATGTGGAGTAATCACTTCCCAACTATCCTCACTCGTAAGGAGCAAACACAGTTCTGCCTGTATTCCTAGCAAATCTTTCCTTGCTTTTGTTGGCAATGCTTCTGTTTTGGCAGCAACCTGTCAAGTTTAGAGCTGGCAACCACAGTTTCTTTCGCATTCTCAGATGAAATGTAGGCAACATGTTGTCTATGAAAACATCCTTCCTACTCTTCATTAGTGCTTGCAACATTATTGTTCTTGGTACAAAAAGCAAACATTCGTAGCTGTAACTTGAACCACTGCAACTTCAATTGAACAGGGCTGAACTGGCAGGGAGGGTTTTTTAACTAGGAATAAATGTCAGGTGAGGAAATAACAAAGTCCCTCTCAGCAAGCCCAGGGTGGCTGAGTCTGTTACACACGTGGATGTTAGGGTTACGAGCTGTAAGCTGGTATGAATGAGCTGGTAGGTCCACGCTGTGCAATGCAGAGATACTTGATTCAGGGTACTGGGAATGCTACAGCATTGTTAGCATCGCTACACCATGCTCCCGTGCCTGTTCATGTCCCATGCATATCTCAGCTCCACAAACCAGTCCTTAGAAGCACATTGCACAGGAAGCAAAGCAAGATCAGTCAAAGAAGTCAGGTTTCTTTTCTATTCAGTATAAAACACATGGCGTGCATCTGAGGCATCAAGCAGATCAGGATTCTCTTTGCTTGAGCAACGAGCTTGTCCCTACAATCCCTGTTATAAACACTCCTGGCTTCCTGTGAATCTCACAAATTATTTAACATGCAAATCCCCATGGAGACATTTTATCCTCCTAGATCTCTGTTGTCCTACTGTGTCTGCCCGTACTGGGAGTCATACCCGTCTCTCTGTTCCCTGCACTCTCTAACTTTGTAATAAGACCAGGAATAGCGACAGTCCACTTCCCAGCTACATGTGGGAAAAGATCTCTGAACATCTTCCAGTACTGCTGCTGACTCCCTGAGCATCTCATAAAGCTTACAAAATCAGTTTAACTCGTGGACTCTATTTCCCTAAGCCTCCCACACAGATTTCTGAATTCTTGCTCCACTCTACCCCTTGGGAGATCTGGTAATCTAGGGCATGATTCAGTTCCCAACATCTACACATAAGGATCTTGACAATAAACTGTGAGGCAGTGAGGATGTTAATCTCTGCTGAGAAGCTTGGAGCACTTTGTCTTGCTCACCCTGGGGTTAGGATGGATATCCCAGCCCCAGTGAAGAGTAACGCAGCTGTTCACACTTGTGCTTCCTTTATCCCCCCTAACGGAGCCTCTGCTCCCTCAGCACAACTCACTTCAGTGACTGCAATCATTAAAGGCGTTGGAAATAGGGTCTGAGACTTATGCAAACTCCTGCCTCAGGTGTCATGACCAACGAACCGATCAAAGATGCCAGCTCCTCTTAGAGTGCCATCCCTGAATCCGTACCCGACGGCAGATCTGTCACACCGTAGCCAAACATGTTAATACAGCTGAAGCCTTTAGGTGCACTTGTACCCTCAAAACTCAGCGGAGTTGCTGTCATCCTCCAACTGTTCAGTGGCCTAGATGAAATTAGTTAGAAGTCTAAATGCAGCTGCTAATAAAGACACTGTCTTTCCACCTCAGAAAAAGCACCAGCTCCCTTTGCTTCCAGATGTCCTCTCTGGCAGCCCAAGTCAAGTGATGAAGAATGAAGCCCATCTCCAAGAGGAGGCCTTGGGCCGTGAGTGCCAGCGGTGGCAACAGCAGAGGGAAGTTCTCTATTGCTACTGCCTGCTGGGGCTTGGAGTTGATGTCAGCTCCTACTAATGTCGCTCGTCACCAGAACCCGACAGAGCCGCTCGTGTGAACCGTCTCCTACTCAGGAAACTTCTTCCCCTGGTTCTGTGCAGGTCTCCTAGGGACAGGTCTGCAGGTGGATGAGCAGAGCGATCCCAGGAAGATGTCCGGAGTTTGGGGGGAAGGAATGTGTATCCTACCTTCTCTGCCTTCTTGCTACCATCAGACAGAATTAGACTGGGAAACCAAACTCAGTTGGATGGACTATTCTCACAATCCAGAGCTCCCAGAAGGAGGAAATGGAGCAGGAGCACTGTGCATAAACCTGCACTGGGCAGTCTGTAGATACGAAGGCTACGTGTCGCTTGAATTCAGCACCACCGCCACCTCTGACAGCCAAAGTGCTCTCCAGCTTCCATTTCATTTAGAGCAACAGTCCTACACCAGATTGCTCAGGCCACAACTGGCTGTTTGGAACAAAGAAGTTTGGGAGCTGGTCACAGAATATCCCACAGCTGAGAACCTTTTATGCACTTTCTCCCTGAGTTTTCTGCTAAGCAGCTCTCCCCAGGAAGTTCGTCCTCTCTGCACTGTCCCAGCAGAACAGCAGGAGCTCTAACAGTGCCCATCAAAGTTTATAAAACTACAAGTGGCACGGAGAGTGTGAACTCTCCTCCATTTCACCAAACGAAGGGCATGGCATTGGCAGGTGCCAGGATAACAAAAAGAGCTCCTCTTTTGCTGAACGTGCAGTTACACAGTGGAAATTCTTGCCGCAGGACACAGTGAGCAAAAGACTTGGCAGGACTTCCAAAGGGGAATGGGCAATGGAAGAAAACCTGTCTGGACCTCCTAAGCATAAGGGCATCAGCTGTGGCTGAACCAGCCTCACATTGCAAGAAGGCTGGGAAGTCTCTGGATATGCTTTCCTATACTCTTCCCTTGATTATCTGCAATTGGTTAATGGTGGAGGCAGTTCTGATCTTGGGTCAGACCCAGCACAGCTACTTTTACATGATGTACATAGCGATGATACTTGTAAGGGTGAATGGGACGGGGTTGGCCAGAGGAGGAGCTCCTCTCAAAGTCAGGTAGCCCACCCTGGCTAACGTGGGTACAGCATGGCTTCCCCGCAGCCATAAGGCATTCACAGGAGCAGAAGTGTGGACATTCAAGGCTTTTGACTCTGGATTGAGGGGGATGTCCAAACGCACCCCCATGGAGCTGTGTAAGAACTTCTACCAAAATCCACCCAGAACAGCAACACCAAGTTTTGGAGAGGCCATCCATATTTTCAACAGACCTACAGAGAACAGAATCTGGCCTGGAACGCATGCAGCAGAGTTGCCAAGTTTATCTGGGGAATCACCCACCATTTTCCAGGATAAAAATATTAGTGGAATTAAGATCTCCTTTTCCTTTATCATACAAATCCAGAAAGACCAGAAATTTGGTTGCCTCTTGCTGAATATATTTTAAGTTCCTCTAGCATGCATTGTACCAGAAAAGCATGTGTTTTTAACACAGAGACATCCTTCTCCTTTTGGAGGACAAGGGTGACTTTCTCAGATTTCGGAATCATCCAGATTTTCTAAGAAGTCTTTGAATGTGCTGCACAAGACTTGGGTTCCCCCATTTCAGTTTTCTGGAAGGATTTCTCCCATTCAGCCTAAGCTAACTCAAAGAAGATAAATCTGTGTGCGTGTAATAGCCCAGCAGCTTGCTCAGGTATAAAAACGCAGAGTTCAACTATGTGATTTAGACTTGGAATGGCCACATTCGCTCTCTGCCCCTTTCCTAGGTTTTGCCATCCTAACCAAATTTTGCAGCTATTCTGTACCTGTTATGTCAATTTAATAGTCTCCAGCAGTCTGGAAAACGTGGCCATCGTGGCCAAGTGACCCAGGTGCTGGTAAGCTTGGTGCTTACCATTGCCATGTGGAGTAAGTCATAGAATCATAGAACGGTTTGGGTTGGAAGGGACCTTAAAGATCATCTAGTTCCAACCCCCCTGCCATGGGCAGGGACACCTTCCGCTAGACCAGGTTGCTCAAAGCCACATCCAGCCTGGCCTTGAAGACATCCAGGGATGAGGGATCCACAGCTTCTCTGGGAACCTGTCCCAGTGCCTCACCACCCTCTCTGTGAAGAATTTCTTCCTGAGATCTAATCTAAACCTCCCTGATTTCAATTTCTACCCATTACCCCTTGTCCTATCACTAGTCAACCCTCTGCAGGGCAGCTGCTTCTCTCACCTCTGCCAGAAAGATGTTCTTTGGCTTTTGCTGTGTATTATAGCTCTATGACTATTGCATGGTACAGTGACGGGCACGGTGAGAGCAATGAAGAACTAGATCTTTATAAGTCTGAATGGCAAATTTCCTTATTTTGTGCCCAAAATATCTGTCTTGATACTGTGACAAAGGTTAATACAGGCTATAGCATCCGAACATATTGGGGCCTACAAGAAGGCTGAGGGGGGGGACTTTTTACAAG